>NC_092233.1:60641859-60736859 GCF_036320965.1 Panulirus ornatus
TATTTCCACAGCAAAACCCCTCAACCCTTCCCCTTTCCCCTGACTGCATGCAAGTCGCCCCCTGCATACCCACAACCCCCGATCTAAATTTGCTCTAGCCCAAAAGCACGCCAAACACCTTTCCCGCATGCTCAAGCCCTGTCCGTTTAAAAAATATTTTTTTCCATCCCTCCCCGTCTTCAAATCGGGCTCCCTTTCTCCTTGCCCCTTTTCACTTCGGACACCCTATACCTCTTGGGTCCAAATTTTTAAACATCAAAATTTCGGGCCTCAAACATCTCACTCCCAAAACATTTTTTTTTTTTACTTTCCCATCCTCCTTCCCTCTTCCCTCTCTCTCTCTTCTCCTTTTCCTCTCTCCTCTCTCTCCCTCCCACACCAAATATTATATATATTATATATATTTTATATATATATTATATAATATATATTATATATTTTATATAAATATAACCCGGGGTCACTGGAGTAAATGGGGAGGAGTAAACAGAGAGAAAGGTCATGGGTAGGAAAACGTTTGCTTTAAACACGACCAGAAAGGCGGTTTCTAAAACCCCCCTTTTCCCCCGTGGGGCTTACCCCTGCACCTGTACCCTCCTATCACTAATTCTAACCTCCTTATCACGTGGGCCCCCGTTCACGGGGGGCGGAACACCCCCCCTGATCACTGTTTCTTCCACCTTTTCCCCCCCCTTTTCACGTGTTTCTAAAAACACCTTTTACGTGTTTTTTTAAAAACCCTTTTCAGGGGTTTCCCAAAAACCTTTTTACGTTGGTTTCTAACACCCCCCTTTTTACGTTTTCTAACACCCCTTTTCACCTGTTTCTAACACACCTTTTCACGTGTTTCTAACACACCTTTTCACGTGTTTCTAACACACCTTTTCACGTGTTTCTAACACACCTTTTCACGTGTTTCTAACACACCTTTTCACGTGTTTCTAACACACCTTTTCACGTGTTTCTAACACACCTTTTCACGTGTTTCTAACACACCTTTTCACGTGTTTCTAACACACCTTTTCACGTGTTTCTAACACACCTTTTCACGTGTTTCTAACACACCTTTTCACGTGTTTCTAACACACCTTTTCACGTGTTTCTAACACACCTTTTCACGTGTTTCTAACACACCTTTTCACGTGTTTCTAACACACCTTTTCACGTGTTTCTAACACACCTTTTCACGTGTTTCTAACACACCTTTTCACGTGTTTCTAACACACCTTTTCACGTGTTTCTAACACACCTTTTCACGTGTTTCTAACACACCTTTTCACGTGTTTCTAACACACCTTTTCACGTGTTTCTAACACACCTTTTCACGTGTTTCTAACACACCTTTTCACGTGTTTCTAACACACCTTTTCACGTGTTTCTAACACACCTTTTCACGTGTTTCTAACACACCTTTTCACGTGTTTCTAACACACCTTTTCACGTGTTTCTAACACACCTTTTCACGTGTTTCTAACACACCTTTTCACGTGTTTCTAACACACCTTTTCACGTGTTTCTAACACACCTTTTCACGTGTTTCTAACACACCTTTTCACGTGTTTCTAACACACCTTTTCACGTGTTTCTAACACACCTTTTCACGTGTTTCTAACACACCTTTTCACGTGTTTCTAACACACCTTTTCACGTGTTTCTAACACACCTTTTCACGTGTTTCTAACACACCTTTTCACGTGTTTCTAACACACCTTTTCACGTGTTTCTAACACACCTTTTCACGTGTTTCTAACACACCTTTTCACGTGTTTCTAACACACCTTTTCACGTGTTTCTAACACACCTTTTCACGTGTTTCTAACACACCTTTTCACGTGTTTCTAACACACCTTTTCACGTGTTTCTAACACACCTTTTCACGTGTTTCTAACACACCTTTTCACGTGTTTCTAACACACCTTTTCACGTGTTTCTAACACACCTTTTCACGTGTTTCTAACACACCTTTTCACGTGTTTCTAACACACCTTTTCACGTGTTTCTAACACACCTTTTCACGTGTTTCTAACACACCTTTTCACGTGTTTCTAACACACCTTTTCACGTGTTTCTAACACACCTTTTCACGTGTTTCTAACACACCTTTTCACGTGTTTCTAACACACCTTTTCACGTGTTTCTAACACACCTTTTCACGTGTTTCTAACACACCTTTTCACGTGTTTCTAACACACCTTTTCACGTGTTTCTAACACACCTTTTCACGTGTTTCTAACACACCTTTTCACGTGTTTCTAACACACCTTTTCACGTGTTTCTAACACACCTTTTCACGTGTTTCTAACACACCTTTTCACGTGTTTCTAACACACCTTTTCACGTGTTTCTAACACACCTTTTCACGTGTTTCTAACACACCTTTTCACGTGTTTCTAACACACCTTTTCACGTGTTTCTAACACACCTTTTCACGTGTTTCTAACACACCTTTTCACGTGTTTCTAACACACCTTTTCACGTGTTTCTAACACACCTTTTCACGTGTTTCTAACACACCTTTTCACGTGTTTCTAACACACCTTTTCACGTGTTTCTAACACACCTTTTCACGTGTTTCTAACACACCTTTTCACGTGTTTCTAACACACCTTTTCACGTGTTTCTAACACACCTTTTCACGTGTTTCTAACACACCTTTTCACGTGTTTCTAACACACCTTTTCACGTGTTTCTAACACACCTTTTCACGTGTTTCTAACACACCTTTTCACGTGTTTCTAACACACCTTTTCACGTGTTTCTAACACACCTTTTCACGTGTTTCTAACACACCTTTTCACGTGTTTCTAACACACCTTTTCACGTGTTTCTAACACACCTTTTCACGTGTTTCTAACACACCTTTTCACGTGTTTCTAACACACCTTTTCACGTGTTTCTAACACACCTTTTCACGTGTTTCTAACACACCTTTTCACGTGTTTCTAACACACCTTTTCACGTGTTTCTAACACACCTTTTCACGTGTTTCTAACACACCTTTTCACGTGTTTCTAACACACCTTTTCACGTGTTTCTAACACACCTTTTCACGTGTTTCTAACACACCTTTTCACGTGTTTCTAACACACCTTTTCACGTGTTTCTAACACACCTTTTCACGTGTTTCTAACACACCTTTTCACGTGTTTCTAACACACCTTTTCACGTGTTTCTAACACACCTTTTCACGTGTTTCTAACACACCTTTTCACGTGTTTCTAACACACCTTTTCACGTGTTTCTAACACACCTTTTCACGTGTTTCTAACACACCTTTTCACGTGTTTCTAACACACCTTTTCACGTGTTTCTAACACACCTTTTCACGTGTTTCTAACACACCTTTTCACGTGTTTCTAACACACCTTTTCACGTGTTTCTAACACACCTTTTCACGTGTTTCTAACACACCTTTTCACGTGTTTCTAACACACCTTTTCACGTGTTTCTAACACACCTTTTCACGTGTTTCTAACACACCTTTTCACGTGTTTCTAACACACCTTTTCACGTGTTTCTAACACACCTTTTCACGTGTTTCTAACACACCTTTTCACGTGTTTCTAACACACCTTTTCACGTGTTTCTAACACACCTTTTCACGTGTTTCTAACACACCTTTTCACGTGTTTCTAACACACCTTTTCACGTGTTTCTAACACACCTTTTCACGTGTTTCTAACACACCTTTTCACGTGTTTCTAACACACCTTTTCACGTGTTTCTAACACACCTTTTCACGTGTTTCTAACACACCTTTTCACGTGTTTCTAACACACCTTTTCACGTGTTTCTAACACACCTTTTCACGTGTTTCTAACACACCTTTTCACGTGTTTCTAACACACCTTTTCACGTGTTTCTAACACACCTTTTCACGTGTTTCTAACACACCTTTTCACGTGTTTCTAACACACCTTTTCACGTGTTTCTAACACACCTTTTCACGTGTTTCTAACACACCTTTTCACGTGTTTCTAACACACCTTTTCACGTGTTTCTAACACACCTTTTCACGTGTTTCTAACACACCTTTTCACGTGTTTCTAACACACCTTTTCACGTGTTTCTAACACACCTTTTCACGTGTTTCTAACACACCTTTTCACGTGTTTCTAACACACCTTTTCACGTGTTTCTAACACACCTTTTCACGTGTTTCTAACACACCTTTTCACGTGTTTCTAACACACCTTTTCACGTGTTTCTAACACACCTTTTCACGTGTTTCTAACACACCTTTTCACGTGTTTCTAACACACCTTTTCACGTGTTTCTAACACACCTTTTCACGTGTTTCTAACACACCTTTTCACGTGTTTCTAACACACCTTTTCACGTGTTTCTAACACACCTTTTCACGTGTTTCTAACACACCTTTTCACGTGTTTCTAACACACCATAATATCAATAATCCACTCATAAATTTATTTACTATTGTTTTCAATTTCATATTCATCGCAGGAACTTAAGCCAGGCTTGCAGCTTGGCCGCTCGCGAGCTGGTACTTGGAAAAACCCTGGACCAAACTGCTGTCAACAAACGACACACTAGACACATCACAGGCGACGTAAACAGATTATGACGTCACGTACGCCCCCAAGGGAGGCAGCGTCATCTGGTGGAGAAGCGCCATGCGTGACGTATCGCAGCCAACACTTACGTCGTAGCGAACAACGTCGAGAAGAACGGGATCTGAGAATAAAGTACGTCAGGCTCGTTAGAATAAAGCATAAGGTATACGAAGTGTAGAAGGAGCGGTGTGCACAGACAACGTGTGTGTGTGTGGACGTTATGCTAGAAGCAGAGCGCAAGAGGCGGGGAATGAGGTGTGCAAGAGACCAATACGCATCGTGAGCGGAATGCAGGGAGACGAGGCGCTATGCAAAGATCCCTGTTTAAAGAGCAGTGTGTGTGTGGGGAGGAGGAGGAGAGTGAGGCCAGCTGTGCGCCGAGTGGACCCTGCAAGACAGGAGTGTGGAAGAGAGGCGTCCACGCCACCCTGGTTTCCCGTCAGACGAGAGTGAGTGCCACAGATCTTCGTTGGTCCTACAGGATAGAGGAGGGGGAGGAGTAGTGGCTGGTGGTGGTGGTGTCCACCCTCTGCCATCACGTCCATGACGAATTCCCCTTAACCCCCAACCCCAACCCACTCCTCCAGGGCGTCGCAGGACAAACGCAGACGAATGAGGACATTTCCGAGAAAACCTTTGACACTGTCATCCCTTGTGAAGGTATATGAAGTAAACAAAGAGAGAACCTACCCGAAGGAGGAATGTGATGCATTGGTACTTGTACTAACGAAATGCACGAAGTTTTAACGTGCAGGTCGAGGGCTCGTGATGGCCTCTGCCAAGGGGGTAATGTCCCCGGTGCCGGAACTGGGAACTCTCTACCCTGGGGTCGTCCCTACTGTCAGAACAAGGACTTCTCTACCCTGGGGTCGTCCACGTTGCCAGGCCCGCAGACACATGCGTATGGAACGCCAAGTGATCTCCATCCCCTGTGGGATTCCTGGAACGCCAAGTGACCTCCCTCCCCTGTGGGATTCCTGGAACGCCAAGTGACCTCCTTCTCCTGTGGGATTCCTGGAACGTCAAGTGACCTCCATCTCCTGTGGGATTCCTGGAACGCCAAGTGACCTCCTTCTCCTGTGGGATTCCTGGAACACTAGCGGGGCGGTATTGCTGGGGTGGTTCGGGAGGCACTGTAGTGGTGATGTAGGAGACAAGAAGGAGTAGTGGGAGTGATGGAGGGGACATGGAAAAAAGGGGAGGTAGAGGACCTTGGAGGTAATATACAGACAGCCAAATGACTGCTCGTTGCCTCCAAATAGAAGACGCTTTTGAAGGGGGTGAGGGGGGAATCTTCTGCTCTCCCGACACAGACGAGGGTATGAGGGAGGGCCGTAAACATTCAGCATGGAAGGGCCAGGTGTCGGGTCCACACACGGACCCTACTCCACCCCACCCCCAGAGGCGAGGGGTCTTTTACACCCCCGCCTGAAAGCAGCGTCGGGTCGAAGTTGAAAACGCACTGGAGGGAAGAAGAAAGAAGAGTTGGGAGAGTTTAGAGAGAGAGAGAGAGAGAGAGAGAGAGAGAGAGAGAGAGAGAGAGAGAGAGAGAGAGAGAGAGAGAGAGAGAGAGAGAGAGAGTGGGGTGTGGGGTTGTGAGTACACTGTTGGAGAGGGGAATATGGGGTACAGCCCAGTACACAGAGGTGTGGGGATGGGGTAAATATACAGTGACATACAACACATACAGTATACAGTATCTGTACATACAGTGACATACAACACATACAGTATACAGTATCTCAACATACAACATGCAGCATCTCGACATACAGTAACATAGAACATATACAACACATACAACATACAGTATCTCAACATACAACACATACAACATACAGTATCTCAACATACAACACATCTAGAGGCAAGTGATAATCGATGTGACGTCAGCTCTTTTACGACTGGCGCAGTGGGGGTACGACCTTGACCCTTGCTGGTCGTCCTGGTCGTCCTGGTCGTGTGTGTGTGTGTGTGTGTGTGTGTGTGTACCGGGTAGGTGAGTATGCTTGAGGTGTATCTATCGAAGCAATCTATCGATAGAGAGGTCCTAAATAAATGCAGCAAGTATGAATTATATACATGTGTATATATGTTTATGTCTGTGTATGTATAAGTATATATATATGTACACGTTGAGATGTATAGGTATATATATGTGCGTGTGTGGACGTGTGTGTATATATACATGTGTATGTAGGTGGGTTGGGACATTCTTTCGTCTGTTTCCTTGCGCTACCTCGCTGACGCGGGAGACAGCGACAAAGTATAATAAATGAAATACATATATATATATATATATATATATATATATGTTTCACTGGGGGTTTTCAGAACCAAATCGCATCATCACAACCATGTACAAGCAGGTGTTGTCTTCACAAGCAATGGTGAAAGGTTGTAAATTATTTTGGTCGTCTGTCTGGCAAAGTTTCATAACCCCAGTCTCTGGCGCTTGGCTGGAACAAACACTAAGGGGTTAAAGCTGTGTGGTTGGTACAACCGGTTGTAAATCACTGGTTGGTTATCACCAATGGTTGTAAATCACTGCGTGGTTACCACAACCGGTTGTAAATCACTGGTTGGTTATCACCAATGGTTGTAAATCACTGCGTGGTTACCACAACCGGTTGTAAATCACTGTGTGGTTACCACAACCGGTTGTAAATCACTGCGTGGTTACCACAACCGGTTGTAAATCACTGTGTGGCTATCACCACTAATTGTAAATCAGTGTGGTTATCACAACCAGTTGTAACTCCCTATCTAGTTACCACACCCACCTGTAACTCATATGATGTTATTACAACCAACTCTCCCAGCATGTGATCATCACAACTAAGTGTAACTCACAAAGTGGTTACCTCACTATGGAGTTACAACATGCAGCTGTAACTCATTAAGTGGTTATAAAAAAAACTCACTACGTGTTTATAACTCACTATGCGGTTATAACAACTCACTACGTGGTTATAACAACTCAACACATGGTTATAACAACTCAGCACGTGGTTATAACAACTCAGCACGTGGTTATAACAACTCAGCACGTGGTTATAACAGCCTAGCACGTAGTTATAACAACCCAGCACGTGGTTATAACGATACAGCACGTGGTTATAACAACCCAGCACGTGGTTATAACAGTCTAGCACGTGGTTATAACAACTCAGCACGTGGTTATAACAACCCAGCACGTGGTTATAACACCACGTGGTTATAACAACCTAGCACGTGGTTACAACAACCCAGCACGTGGTTATAACAACCTAGCACGTGGTTACAACAACCCAGCACGTGGTTATAACAACCCAGCACATGGTCATAACAACCTAGCACGTGGTTATAACAACCTAGCACGTGGTTACAACAACCCAGCACGTGGTTATAACAACCCAGCACATGGTCATAACAACCCAGCACGTGGTTATAACAACCCAGCATGTGGTTATAACAACCCAGCACATGGTCATAACAACCCAGCACGTGGTTATAACAACCTAGCACGTGGTTATAACAACCCAGCATGTGGTTATAACAACCCAGCACATGGTCATAACAACCCAGCACGTGGTTATAACAACCTAGCACGTGGTTATAACAACCCAGCATGTGGTTATAACAACCCAGCACGTGGTTATAACAACCTAGCACGTGGTTATAACAACCCAGCATGTGGTTATAACAACCCAGCACATGGTCATAACAACCCAGCACGTGGTTATAACAACCTAGCACGTGGTTATAACAACCCGGCACGTGGTTATAACAACCCAGCACGTGGTTATAACAACCCAGCACGTGGTTATAACAACCCAGCACGTGGTTATAACAACCCAGCACGTGGTTATAACAACTCGTCACCATTCGCTATACGTTACAAGGTCCCCCACCACTGAAGTAGCTCCACTTTATACGAATAAAGTGAGTTCCATTCACTGTATAATCTCCCCCCCCCCGACTACTTATACACTGGTACCGCCACTGTCATACACTGGGTGATCATGTGTACTGGTGATCAACCAGATTAATATGATGATGATAATCACCACGGCAGATCATGTGATTAAAGGTCATTGCCGATAATCGCTCTGTGTGTGTGTGTGAGAGAGAGAGAGAGAGAGAGAGAGAGAGAGAGAGAGAGAGAGAGAGAGAGAGAGAGAGAGAGAGAGAGAGAGAGAGAGAGAGAGAGGCCTTACTAATGAGGGGAAGAAAAGAATAAGAAATGTCACAAACACATAAATCAGAACGAATATATATATATATATATATATATATATATATATATATATATATATATATATATATATATATATATTCCTCATTAATGAGTATATACGAGATGAGGAACACCAATATGGAGGACTTGAGAAGGTGAGTGGTATTTCTCCTTGACCTCATGTAGATAAGAAAACTTTATCTGAAAATGTTTCTGAATGGAAAACAACACCGCCTTTGGGTCACCAAATTGATAGAACGCTGTGTTCTACTGTGGTACTACCACACAACCCTGGGTTCTCCTGTGGGAGTACCACACAACCCTGGGTTCTACTGTGGTACTACCACACAACCCTGGGTTCTACTATGGGAGTACCACACAACCCTGGGTTCTACTGAGGGAGTACCACACAACCCTGGGTTCTACTGTGGCAGTACCACACACCCCTAGGTTCTACTGTGGCAGTACCACACAACCCTGGGTTCTACTGTGGCAGGAGCACACAACCTTTGGTTCTGCTGTGGTAGGACCACACAACCCTGGGTTCTACTGAGGTAGTACCATACAACCCTGGGTTCTACTGTGGCAGGACCACACAACCCTGGGTTCCACTGTGGTAGGACCACACAGCACAAGGTTCAACTGTGGTAGGGCCATATACCACAGGGTTCCACTGTGGTAGTACCACACATCCTGTAACATGGGAACTCAGGGGAGGGTGTTGGTGTTGTGTCTGGGGGTGCGTTTAGGGGGAGGGGGTACATGGTACAAGGCACACAGGTCCCCGGAGAAGGAAGAGTTGTGAATAAAGTAAGGGGGAGGTTAGGAAGGGGAGAATGATGCATCTGGTCCCGAGGGAGTGGCAAGGGGGAGGGAAAGTGTTCCTGTTCCAGGGGTGTGGGATGGGGACTAGTGTACCACGTCTTGGGGAGTGGGATGTGGACTAGTGTACCACGTCTTGGGGAGTGGGATTGGAGTTCTAGTGTACCGTACCTGGCCCTGTGTTTCTTCCCCTCCACGTTCACAACGGTACAGTCCTCAAACACAACTGTACAGCCCTCAAGCACGACGGTACGACCCTCAAGCACGACCCATGAGCAAGGCGGTACGACCCCTTGCTCATAACGACCCAGCCTTAGACTTAAGGCCACCCCCTTTTCTTCCATCCATCCTGCCCTTAAGATACATTCCATCACAACCACTATATACATTTCCTCAACCCCAGACTAACCTGGCCTAAGTCAATGGTGACAGAAGACGTAAATAAGTCTATCTTAGCTCCGGGTTGGCAAATGGCTCCTTATCTTTCAACTGTTATATATATATATATATATATATATATATATATATATATATATATATATATATATATATATATATATATATATATATATATATATATATATATATAAATATATAATACTTTATGATTATAGAAGTAAGAGCGGAACACGATATTTAGATATTATACTATATTGAACGGTATCAAAAATAGTAAGCTATATATCCACGAATATAGGGGGTTAATTAAAGTAGAAGTACGTAATACATTTGTTAATATATCAACCTAACCTATGGAAGCCTGGCTTCACCTCCCTATCAGTTAAGATTTTAAGACTGTCAACATTCTAGTCTGTTACGTAATAGTAATGTTTGCCTTCAATGAGCTGGAAAGAACACGTTTTCTGTAGACCTGATTCAGGAACAGCCAAGCCTCTCCCTAACTATTATATTTTCCAGTAATTCACTAATACATATATACTATTCTATACCCTTTTTAGGTGTGATATTCTATTATCTTCTAAATATGTATATTCTAAATAGTTTATCGCGTGCGCTGTAGGCAGAATACAGTTAAAAACAGCTTACTATTACACTCACTCATGACCCTACGTATGGGGGAGTTGTACACTCGTGGGTCCCCATCTCTTGTACTGTACGGGGAGGGAGTTCTAAACTCGTGGGGCTCCATCTCTTGTACAGTACGGGGAGGGAGTTCTACACTCATGGAGGTCCCATCTCTTGTACTGTACGGGGAGGGAATTCTACACTCGTGGGGCCCCATCTCTTGTACTGTACGGGAAGGGAGTTCTACGTACACTCGTGTGGTCTCATCTCTTGTACTGTACGGGGGAGGGAGTTCTACACTCGTGGGGCCCCCATCTGTACATTCTCTACTATCATAGAACTTCTCAAACTTGTGTATGCAGTAAGTTCTTCAACACGTCTTCCTCCCCCTACCATCTCCTCTTTTTCTCCGGCCACTTTCTCCTTTTTTCCCGTGGCATTCCCTCCCTTTCTCCCTCCCCTGAACACCCCCACACACCCCACTCCTATCTCCCCCTGCCATCCTTCTTTCCTTCTCTTGTTCTTCATGTCTTCACCATAGTCGATCTCTCTTTCCTCCTAATCTTTCTCAACCTATAAAATAATTTCCTTCATTTTCCTTTATTTTCCCTCTTCCTTTTCCTTCTTCCTCCTCCTTTTTACTCGTTTTCCCCTCGTCTATATCTCCCCTGCTATGCTGCAAACTCTGGTTTTCCTTCCCCTATCTACTATCTATCATCCTCCACTTCTTTCCCCCAACTCTTCACTCGCTCATGTTTCATCCTCCGTCATGTCTTGTCTCTATCACCCTCGTGTCTCTCACAGTCTCCCCCTGTGTCTCTCTATCACCCTCGTGTCTCTCACTCTCTCTCCTGTGTCTCCCTATCACCCTCGTGTCTCTCACAGTCTCCCCGTGTGTCTCTCTATCACCCTCGTGTCTCTCACTGTCTCCTATGTGTCTCTCTATCACCCTCGCGTCTCTCACAGTCTCCCCCTGAGTCTCTCTATCACCCTCGTGTCTCTCAGTCTCCCCTGTGTCTCTCTATCACCCTCGTGTCTCTCACAGTCTCCCCGTGTGTCTCTCTATCACCCTCGTGTCTCTCAGTCTCCCCTGTGTCTCTCTATCACCCTCGTGTCTCTCACAGTCTCCCCCTGTATCTCCCTATCACCCTCGCGTCTCTCACAGTCTCCCCCTGTGTCTCTCTATCACCCTCGTGTCTCTCACAGTCTCCCCGTGTGTCTCTCTATCACCCTCGTGTCTCTCACTGTCTCCCCTGTGTCTCCCTATCACCCTCGCGTCTCTCACAGTCTCCCCCTGTGTCTCTCTATCACCCTCGTGTCTCTCACAGTCTCCCCCTGTATCTCTCTATCATCCTCGTGTCTCTCACAGTCTCCCCCTGTGTCTCTCTATCACCCTCGTGTCTCTCAGTCTCCCCTGTGTCTCTCTATCACCCTCGTGTCTCTCACAGTCTCTCCTGTGTCTCCCTATCACCCTCGTGTCTCTCACTGTCTCCCCTGTGTCTCTCTATCACCCTCGTGTCTCTCACAGTCTCCCCCTGTATCTCTCTATCATCCTCGTGTCTCTCACAGTCTCCCCCTGTGTCTCTCTATCACCCTCGCGTCTCTCACTGTCTCCCCCTGTGTCTCTCTATCACCCTCGTGTCTCTCATTGACTCCCCCGAGCTCACACATCTCCCCCTACGTCTCCTCCCCCGCCACACCCTGTGTCTCCCCCACCAGCCAAGGGAACCAATTCCTCCCTTATTATTTACTGGTGTATTGGGGTGGCATCTGACGCACCACCCGGTAGCTTCTGCCACCCAGTAACCCCTGCCACCCAGTAGCCCCTGCCACCCAGTAGCCCCTGCCACCCAGCAACCCTGCCAACCAGTAGTCCTGCCACCCAGCAGCCTTGCCACCCAGTAGCTCTTGCCACCCAGTAGCCCCCTGCCACCCAGTAGCCCCCTGCCACCCAGTAGCCCCCTGCCATCCAGTAGCCCCCTGCCACCCAGATCACCTCTTTGAATACCATGATGATTAACATCAATATTGACCCTACGGTACCATAATCACTGATTAACAACACCAATCAGGTCACCGATTACCCTAATCAGCATAATCAGAGTCCTTCTCTTTCCCAACCTAACCTAACCTAACCTATCCTCACTTCAATGTAATCAACCTAACCTAACCCAAATGTAACCCAACCAATTCACACCTAACCTAACCTATCCTCACTTCAATGTAATCAACCTAACCTAACCCAAATGTAACCCAACCAATTCTCACCTAACCTATCCTATCCTCACTTAAATCTAACGTAACCTAACCTAACTTTGAACATTTCTACAGAGGGTTCCTCGCCTCTATGTATAAGAAGAGGTCATGTATATATGCTAATTTACCCCACATTATGTATAAATGATTACCAGATCTACAGTACTAAATTACCTAAAGGTATACAGTATCTAATTACCTTAAGGTCCACTAATAACAGAGGTCAGACACACGGAATCTTTACATTAGATGTTTATTTTTGATAATCTGTTCCTTCGCTCGCTTATATGGGTGATATACGCCCTTATTATATATCTATATTAGGAGTGATATATGTCATTATCATACGATCGTTAAAGTAGTTAAGGTAATTTTGGATGTCGTAGATCAGGGTCTGCAGTGGGCGAAGGCGTGGACCCTACCCACAGCTGTGACCTAGCCGCCCATCGTAAGATTCGAACCGAGCCCCCAGCGGATTCATGAGTACTGAGGCTGACCACAGGTACACTGTTAACGGTAACGGACGCGTGGCAACGGTGGGGGTCAGGTGGATTAACGGTGCTCTACCCGCCTTGGTCTGTTGTAACGGGTCGCCCTGACCCTAATACACCGGCATTCCCCGCCCACCCACCCACCCATTCCCTGCCCACCCACCCATTCACTACCCACAGGGGGCTAACACCTCCACCCACTGGTATCTGGGGCCTAGCACCTCCACCCACTGATATCCGAGGCCCAGCACCTCCACCCACTGATATCTGGGGCCCAGCACCTCCACCCACTGATATCTGGGGCCCAGCACCTCCACCCCACTGATATCCAGCCCCCAGCACCTCCACCCACTGATATCCGAGGCCCAGCACCTTCACCCACTGATATCCGAGGCCCAGCACCTCCACCCACTGATATCTGGGGACCAGCACCTTCACCCACTGATATCTGGGGCCCAGCACCTTTTCCCGTTGGTATCTGGGGGGCTAGGAAGACAACATGCGTTCTAAATGAAAGATTATAATTATCTAAATATAAAGACGACTTTTGAAAAACCAAAGGAGGAGAGAGAAGTGATGATAAGACGAGGAATTGTGTTATTGATAGAAGGTGGAGCTGTGGTTCCCCACGACCCTACACCAACACATAACCCACCTACATCTGAGCACCACCACACAACCCACCTACATCCCTACACCAACACATAACCCACCTACATCCCTACACCAACACACAACCCACCTACATCCCTACCCTACATCAACACACAACCCACCTACATCTGAGCACCACCACACAACCCACCTACATCTGAGCACCACCACACAACCCACCTACATCCCTACACCAACACACAACCCACCTACATCTGAGGACCACCACACAACCCACCTACATCCCTACACCAACACACAACCCACCTACATCCCTACACCAACACAACCCACCTACATCTGAGCACCACCACACAACCCATCTACATCCCTACACCAACACACAACCCACCTACATCCCTACACCAACACACAACCCACCTACATCTGAGCACCACCACACAACCCATCTACATCCCTACAAAAACACACAACCCACCTACATCACTACACCAACACACAAACCCACCTACATCCCTACACCAACACACAAACCCAAAAATCCAGTGTGTCTTTAGCTCTATCATGGGTGACCAACACCCGCTTCGAACCCGGGTTCCCTGAACAGGGCCATCTAGCTGGTCTTGCTCGAACAAGCACCTCCTCCTCCTCCTCCTCTTCCTCCTCCCCCTCCTCTTCCTCCTCCTCCTCTTCCTGATCACCACCATGTCCCTCCTGAACTACCTTCTCAAACTACAGGAACAAATTGCCCTTCGTGTCGTAAGGTCCTTAGAGTGGGCCACATACCACTCGTCATCCACCAGCCATCTCCTCCACTCACCTTCCAGCCACTCAGCCAGGACCAAGAGGGTGAGGGAAGGGGGGGGGGGGGGGGCCTGCAAGGTCACCACTACCACACCTGACCTGACCTGACCTTACACCACCTCGACCCCGTCCGGTAGGGTCAGCCCACAAGGGGGGAGGAGTGGGGGGGGGGCCTCGTCGGCTGGGGCAAGGCCAAGACGCATCCGCGTGCGCGTAAAACACCACTACGCCCTTTCCTGCCCTACGCACTACGCCCAACGCTACGCGGGCAGGCGTATCTGACCTACGCACTACGCCCAACACTACACGGGCAGGCGTATGGGCCTTGCGTCACGGCACATCGTTTCCTTCATCCTACACTCCGTATTATGAGGTAGCCAAGACCTTAGCAACACTGCTACAACATACACTACCCCAGGCTGGGACTTTAGCAACACTGCTACAACATACACTACCCCAGGCTGGGACTTTAGCAACACTGCTACAACATACATTAGCCCAGGCTGGGACTTTAGCAACACTGCTACAACATACATTAACCCAGGCTGGGACTTTAGCAACACTGCTACAACATACATTACCCCCAGGCTGGGACTTTAGCAACACTGCTACAACATACATTACCCCAGGCTGGGACTTTAGCACCACTGCTACAACATACATTACCCCCAGGCTGGCACCTTTGCACCACTGCTACAACATACATTACCCCCAGGCTGGGACTTTAGCAACACTGCTACGAAAACATACCTGGAAAGAGAAGAAAAAAATTATTACAAAAATTCCCTGCAAGAATTTATATAAAAATACAACTGTATTAAAGATTAATACAATATATGCCAATGGCTGTAAAGCATAGGCCAGTTTCACTATGGCGACGAACACCGTGGCAGAGAGAAGAGCGAGTGGTGACTTGATCACAACACCTACATACTGAAAACAATCTGATGATGTAGATTGTGAACTGTTCTCCCACTGATGTTGGGAGAGAACAACCAGAGAACATAACCTGGAGAGAACAACCAGAGAACATAACATGGAGAGAACAACCAGAGAACATAACCTGGAGAGAACAACCAGAGAACATAACATGGAGAGAACAACCAGAGAACATAACCTGGAGAGAACAACCAGAGAACATAACATGGAGAGAACAACCAGAGAACATAACCTGGAGAGAACAACCAGAGAACATAACATGGAGAGAACAACCAGAGAACATAACCTGGAGAGAACAACCAGAGAACATAACATGGAGAGAACAACCAAAGAACATAACATGGAGAGAACAACCAGAGAACATAACATGGAGAGAACAACCAGAGAACATAACCTGGAGAGAACAACCAGAGAACATAACATGGAGAGAACAACCAGAGAACATAACCTGGAGAGAACAACCAGAGAACATAACATGGAGAGAACAACCAGAGAACATAACCTGAAGAGAACAACCAGAGAACATAACCTGGAGAGAACAACCAGAGAACATAACCTGGAGAGAACAACCAGAGAACATAACATGGAGAGAACAACCAGAGAACATAACCTGGAGAGAACAACCAGAGAACATAACATGGAGAGAACAACCAGAGAACATAACCTGGAGAGAACAACCAGAGAACATAACATGGAGAGAACAACCAAAGAACATAACATGGAGAGAACAACCAGAGAACATAACATGGAGAGAACAAACAGAAGAAATAACAGAGGACATAACATGAAATTAAGCGAAAAACTTAAGAGAAAATGCAAATAAGTACTTTAATATGTAAATGAGTACATGAAGACGTAAATGAGTACTTGAAGACGTAAATGAGTACTTGAAGACGTAAATTAGTACTTTAATATGTAAATGAGTACTTGAAGACGTACATGAGTACTTGAAGACGTAAATGAGTACTTAAAGACGTAAATAAGTACTTAAAGACATAAATAAGTACTTTAATAGGTAAATGAGTACTTGAAGACGTACGTGAGTACTTGAAGACGTACGTGAGTACTTGAAGACGTACGTGAGCACTTGAAGACGTAAATGAGTGCTTTAATATGTAAATGAGTACTTGAAGATGTGAATAAGTACCTTCAAAGTATACGAGTGGTGGATGATTAGAATGTTTACGAGATAGTGAACGTGGAGGACATACAGAAGTGCAAACAACAGAGAGATAGAGAGATAAGGGAGGTACTAGAATTCTCCCTCCACCAGTACAGCACAAAGAGGTATTCACAGACAGGTAATTAACATACAGGTAATTAACAGACAGGTAATTAACAGACAGGTAATTAACAGACAGGTAATTAACAGACTAGACAATGACAGACGTTCCTGTCATTACCCAAGCAGGGAGGCCAAACTACAGATGACCTACTACGACCTCTTAGCGTTTCCTGTCCGGGATCTAGAGGTCGAACCACCGCTGAAAAGGTCAAACCGACTGGCCACGACCCCCCCCCCCCCACACACATGGCTCTCCCGTCCCACACACTGCAGCCACCAGCCCCTCCACACACACACACACACACACACACACACACACACACACACACACACACACACATATCTCTTTTCCGTCACCAGCAACCTGTGCCATCTTCTGTCCCATCTCCTCTTCCATGCAGGATACCTCAGATATTCCATTCTGTCGGTCACTGTCGTTGGGTTGGGGTGGGTGTCACTGCTCCCGGCACTGCTCTCGTCACTGTCGGACCCTCGTCTGGTGTCCACGCTCACTGCTGCCCCTCCTCCTCAAAGGGAAAACTCCCACTGACCAATTGGTCTTCCTCCTCTTCTTTTACCACCGGTAACGAGGCTAAATAAGGACTCGTTACTGGCAAAAGGATAGGTGGCCGACCCCCTTCGTTAGCAGGGTTTAGTGCATAGAATAACAAACGCCTAATTAGGGCTGAGGTGGGGGGGGTGGGGGGGTGAAAGAATGGGGAGAAGGTTCACCAATTATGCCACTGTGTGTGTGTGTGTGTGTGTGTGTGTGTGTGTGTGTGTGTGTGTGTGTGTGGACAAACTGCGTTGCATCTTCCTCCCTCGTACGTACGTACGTACGTACTAAGCTCCCCCCACCAGCCCCTTCCCCAAGATCCCAACAGCATCCTGGGACATTAGAGGGAATTACTGGCTTTTTATCTCAAGATAAGAGACGGCGACGTCATCCCACATACATACACAACACACCCCACCCACTGCACGCCCACCCGCCCGCCACCCAGTCCTGTAATCTTCCCTTATGAAGACATGCAAAAACCAGATCCCTAATTACATATTTTGGTCCCGAAGTGGGGGAAAAGATTCTCTCTCTCTCTCTCTCTCTCTCTCTCTCTCTCTCTCTCTCTCTCTCTCTCTCTCTCTCTCTCCCACCACCGCCAGCGCCCCACTCGTTGCTACGCCCATCCCTACCTGGCGGGGGTCACCTTCACCCTCTGAACGGGCGGCGTAGGTACCGCCCACACGCCCACCTACAAACACCCACCCTGCGTCAGGCCACGCCCGCGTGGGATGCCAACATTATCCGAAGACACTGTTGCAGTCTCGAGACATTAGAGCGATGGTTCGAGAGAGGCTTCCGTGGTGTAGTGGTTAGCGTTGCTTGACTATGAATCACGTGCGGGCACGCCAGGGAAAAATGGTATGGGGTTCGAATCTTGGGGCAGGGCTGTTGGGTGTTCATCCTCCCCTTAGAGTTTGGTGATAAAAAGGTACTTGAAGTTGTTCATCATTCTCTTGAGCACGACGGTACGACCCTTGAGCACGACGGTGCGACCCTTGAGCACGACGGTACGACCCTTGAGCACGACGGTACGACCCTTGAGCACAACGGTACGACCCTTGAGCACGACGGTACGACCCTTGAGCACAACGGTACGACCCTTGAAAACGACGGTGCGACCCTTGAGCACGACGCTGCGACCCTTGAGCACGACGGTACGACCCTTGAGCACGACGGTGCGACCCAAGTGCACTTTCGTGTAATAATCACATCATCAGGGGAGACACAGGAGAGAAATAGAACTGTCAGTTGATACACAACGAAGAGATGTAGCTAGGACGCCATTTGGGTGCGTTGGGCGTTTAAGTATAATAATAATAATAATAATAATAATAATAATAATAATGATAATATATATAGACTACTACTTGCCTTAGGAGTTCCGTCTACATATGAAGCACCGGCAGCGCTCAGGAAAGCAGCCACGTCCACCGCCATACGCTATGTTTCGTTACGTTTCTTTTCGACAAATCTGGCGACACACACACACACACACACACACACACACACACACACTAGACGTATCTACCAGCAATACATCATATCCTGGTGGCCATTTATGATACAAAAGATGTATTACAGGAGTAACTTCCTGTACCCTGATATAGCCACCTTCCGCTGAAGATCTCCCTAACAACAACAACAACAAAAATATCTTCAACGAAGCGCAAACAACACTTCAAAAAAACATGACCTTGCGGTTTGGGATGAGGTGAGGCTCGCACGCTAGGTACGTGCATCATGACGCTCGAGGAACGAGTCTACAACTGTTTGTTTACTATGAGGGGAGGGGTGAGAGGGGTCGGGGAGAGGCCTGACTGACTACATTGCCCTGTGTTCTGTACCGTTGTGCTTAACGACGGTACAGACAGATCCGATGGTACAGTCCTTGAGTACAACGGTACAGTCCTTGGGCATGACGGTACGGCCATTATACACGACGGTACGGTCCTTGAGCACGACGGTGCGACCCTTGAGCACGACGTACGACCCTTGAGCACGACGGTGCGACCCTTGAGCACGACGGTGCGACCCTTGAGCACACTGGTACGACCCTTGAGCACAACGGTACGACCCTTGAGCACGACGGTGCGACCCTTGAGCACGACGGTGCGACCCTTGAGCACGACGGTACGACCCTTGAGCACAACGGTACGACCCTTGAGCACGACGCTGCGACCCTTGAGCACGACGTACGACCCTTGAGCACAACGGTACGACCCTTGAGCACAACGGTACGACCCTTGAGCACAACGGTACGACCCTTGAGCACGACGTACGACCCTTGAGCACGACGCTGCGACCCTTGAGCACGACGCTGCGACCCTTGAGCACGACGGTACGACCCTTGAGCACAACGGTACGACCCTTGAGCACGACGCTGCGACCCTTGAGCACGACGGTACGACCCTTGAGCACAACGGTACGACCCTTGAGCACGACGCTGCGACCCTTGAGCACGACGGTGCGACCCTTGAGCACGACGTACGACCCTTGAGCACAACGGTACGACCCTTGAGCACGACGTACGACCCTTGAGCACGACGGTACGACCCTTGAGCACAACGGTACGACCCTTGAGCACGACGGTACGACCTTGAGCACGACGGTGCGACCCTTGAGCACGACGGTGCGACCCTTGAGCACGACGTACGACCCTTGAGCACGACGTACGACCCTTGAGCACGACGGTGCGACCCTTGAGCACGACGGTACGACCCTTGAGCACAACGGTACGACCCTTGAGCACGACGCTGCGACCCTTGAGCACGACGGTACGACCCTTGAGCACAACGGTACGACCCTTGAGCACGACGGTACGACCCTTGAGCACGACGCTGCGACCCTTGAGCACGACGGTACGACCCTTGAGCACAACGGTACGACCCTTGAGCACGACGGTACGACCCTTGAGCACGACGCTGCGACCCTTGAGCACGACGCTGCGACCCTTGAGCACGACGCTGCGACCCTTGAGCACGACGGTGCGACCCTTGAGCACGACGCTGCGACCCTTGAGCACGACGGTACGACCCTTGAGCACAACGGTACGACCCTTGAGCACAACGGTACGACCCTTGAGCACGACGCTGCGACCCTTGAGCACGACGGTACGACCCTTGAGCACGACGGTGCGACCCTTGAGCACGACGGTGCGACCCAAGTGCACTTTCGTGTAATAATCACATCATCAGGGAGACACAAGAGAGAAATAGAACTGTCAGTTGATACACAACGAAGAGATGTAGCTAGGACGCCATTTGGGTGCGTTGGGCGTTTAAGTATAATAATAATAATAATGATAATATATATAGACTACTACTTGCCTTAGGAGTTCCGTCTACATATGAAGCACCGCAGCGCTCAGGAAAGCAGCCACGTCACCGCCATACGCTATGTTTCGTTACGTTTCTTTTCGACAAATCTGGCGACACACACACACACATCTGACGGCCAAGGTCAAGGATGTTGAGCAGCCTCTCTCTCTTCTCTCTCTCTCTCTCTTCTCTCTCTCTCTCTCTCCTCTCTCTCTCTCTCTCTCTCTCTCTCTCCTCTCTCTCTCTCTCTCCTCTCTCTCTCTCTCTCCTCTCTCTCTCTCTCCTCTCTCTCTCTCTCTCTCTCTCTCTCTCTCTCTCTCCCTCCTTCCGTCGCCTCACACTGGAAATGTGTACCAATAGGGTTCCAGGAGCTTTCCACTGGCATGACTGATTGTTAAACGTGAAGAAAACGCCCGCCATTTTTGTGGTAAAAAGTGTCAAGTTCTTTAATGATAATCATTATGGGAGGGAAGGAAGGAAGGGAAGGAGGGAGGGAGACAAGCCGCCCATCACCTCCCACGCCCACGCCCTCGGTAATGACTGGGTTGTGGGCACTTACCTGTGGGGGGGGGGACTGTGTTGGGGGGTTTCGGGCGTGGTGGGAGGGTCAATAATAAGATATTGGATCTCGAGTAATGGTCGTACTACTGAAGTTTTCGAATACCAGGCGAGATAGCGTCACTAAACCAGCGAATCCTGCGAGGGAGGGGGAAAAAAAATCTCTAACTCCCGACGAGCGAGAAAATGATACACAGGACGTGGGAGTGTGGGGTGTGCTGCCGTCTGGCGGCGCGGGGCCGCACTACAACTCACACCCAGGCCTGGAAGCTTCCTCAGAGATACGTGAGGCAGAACGTAACACGCACACGCCCCTTCCCCCAACCCTTACTCTACCCAGCGTCGTATGCCAAACTCCCCTTCCTCCTCCTCCTCCTCCTCCTTTTCTCGTGTGTGTTTCAAGGTCTGTCTGTCTGTCTGTCTAGCCAAATTACAGCCCATCATGATGACGCTAAGTAGCATGACGCCTTCATGACAAGCGCGTGGCACTCATGACACAGTATGACGTAAGACACATCCCCTCGCCTACTATACCAGCACTGTGCTACCCCTTAAGGCGACGACACCACAATGAATACACGAATGACATCTACGTATGACGTAGTGAGGTTGACCCCCTATCAAGCATAACCCACATGACACCACGGTTGGCATATGACAGAATGCAGACCCGCTGGCTGCTGCTCTTCAATGACGTAATAATTTACGCTTATTGGATGATGAAATCACACACCTCGCCTGTGGACACCTGGCGCGGTCGGTGACACTCCCTGTGTCCCAAAAGGAAGCGAGAGTCAATGAGCACGGGCGGCGGCCACGCCCACACAATTAACACCATCGACGTGGTCGACCACCACCTGCCTCATACATATGCATGGGGCGTCAATGAAGGCAGGCCATCATGGGGGCTGCGCCTGAACACGTCCGTCGTCTGCCATGAGACGCAGAATCAACCCTGCCTTCCAAGGACGCCCCGTGGTATTAAGCCATCACCGTGAGACCTGCTTCTTGTCACACTTGCCGCTCCCGCACCGTCAGGAGCATCATGCCCTGGGCCACAGGTACGCCCTAGCCTTCAAAGAACATTATGGGATGTTGTTCGTCTGTCTGTGCACACACACACCCCCTCTCTGTTCATCACCATTGTAACAAATCGTGACCAAAGCTGAACATTTGCTAAAAATAAAATAATTATGACAATATAGAGTGTATGACACCCCCCCCCCCATACTGATGAGGGATGTCAAGGACAGCATGACATGACAGGGCCTCTGTCACGCCCCCTTACGGACCGTATGGCCCGAGATTGGGGGGGGGGAGGGGGGTGGGGGGCGATCTATAACCCCCCACTTCTCCTACACTTCCCCCGGAGTCTTTCACGGCCAAGGTCATCCTATCGACCGCCAGAGAGGCGAGGGGTGGCGCTTGCGTTCCCCCCCCGGTGAGTGAGTGAAGGGGGGGGGGGGGAAGGGGGGGGGGAGTGGTGTGTGTGTGTGTGTGTGTGTGTTTGGAGGGAGGGAGGACAGCCATAGGAACCAACCACACAACCCCCCCTTCCACAGTGTGGGGGACGGGCGAAGGGGTTGGGGGTTGGGGCGGGGAGGTTCCTGTAATTCCCACAGTGCATTGCTGTCACGTATCATCATACATTACTGGTATTTAAAAAGGGAAAATGTATTTATTCATTTTTTTTCTTTTAAGTATTTTTAAGCCTTCAAACATTCTCGTTTGGATCTAAAGGTTGGGGGTGGGGGGGTGTGGTCTGTGTACCTACGTACGTGTACGTATCTTTATCTAAGAGAGAGAGAGAGAGAGAGAGAGAGAGAGAGAGAGAGAGAGAGAGAGAGAGAGAGAGAGAGAGAGAGAGGGGGGGTCGCAAGCATCGGGCGTGGTCGGGTCGGGTCGGGTCGGGTCGGTAGGGGGACACACACACACACACACACACACACACACACACACACACACACACACACACATCTGACGGCCAAGGTCAAGGATGCTAGAGCACGCCTCTCTCTCTCTCTCTCTCTCTCTCTCTCTCTCCCTCCTTCCGTCGCCTCACACTGGAACATGTGTACCAATAGGGTTCCAGGACGCCTTTCCAGGCCTTCCAGTCCTTAAGGGCTATACCCTTTCCAGGGTGATGACTGGCCCCAGTGTGAGACGTGTGGTGAGTCTGTACATGGCACTGGTGATGTGGTTTTCGTCCGGGTTTTTATAATAATTATTTCTGTATTCCCATGATAGATTGTGACAGTCGTATTTGCTCGCGTGTGTTGAACACACGTGATCACTGATCTATTTGGCTTGCCTGGTTCTTGTTGGGTTATGTGTATATGTCGAGACGGGGTTTTGACCTGATGACGAGAAAGGTGCGAGTGTGTGTGTGTGTGTGTGTGTGTGTGTGTGTGTGTGTGTGTCGTATGTGGGGAGTGACTGTCGTGTGTGTGTGTGTGTGTGTGTGTGTGTGTGTGTGTGTGTGTGTGTGTGTGTGTGTGTGTGTGTGTGTGTGTGTGCGTGTGTCATTATTATGAAATGACTAAAAAACAAATATGTCTCCCTATAAATGTATATAAAACAATGACACTTTCACGTTTCAAAGGTTTCCCATTACGTCAGAGGGGGGCGGGCAGCGGGAACCCCTCTGACGTCACCACCAACGGTCGCCAAAGACGGCGTTGCCAAACGTTTTGCGTACATAGAGATGCCTTTAACATAGGTGACCATAGATACGTCGACTTTCAAGTCGCCGAGGGACACACCAACACCTCAGGTGGAAGAAAGTGCTTTAATATGCACGCGGGAAAGCCACAGCTCTTCCTAAGGAATTCCGAAGGCAGTAGACCTTCTACAGTAACACCAGTGGTGACCTGATTTCGTATATCACCAGTGGTGACCTGGTCACGTATATCACCAGTGGTGACCTGGTCATGTACATCACCAGTGGTGACCTGGTTGTGTATATCACCAGTGGTGACCTGGTCATGTACATCACCAGTGGTGACCTGGTTGTGTATATCACCAGTGGTGACCTGGTTGTGTATATCACCAGTGGTGACCTGAGCTATTGGTTATCTGAATGACCCCCTAACCTCACCTGGCCACGCCCCCGGCTGGGCCACGCCCCATCTCACGATAAGGCTTATCTATGTAAGGTCTATAATCTTACTGACCGAATTAAACTCCCTCCCCCGTACAGTACAAGTGATCACGTGTAGAACTCCCTCCCCGTACAGTACAAGAGATGGGGCCACACGAGTGTAGAACTCCCTCCCCCGTACAGTACAAGAGATGGGGCTCCACGAGTGTAGAACTCCCTCCCCCGTACAGTACAAGAGATGGGGCCCCACGAGTGTAGAACTCCCTCCCCCGTACAGTACAAGAGATGGGGCCCCACGAGTGTAGAATTCCCTCCCCGTACAGTACAAGAGATGGGGCCACACGAGTGTAGAACTCCCTCCCCCGTACAGTACAAGAGATGGGGCTCCACGAGTGTAGAACTCCCTCCCCCGTACAGTACAAGAGATGGGGCCCCACGAGTGTAGAACTCCCTCCCCGTACAGTACAAGAGATGGGGCTCCACGAGTGTAGAACTCCCTCCCCGTACAGTACAAGAGATGGGGCTCCACGAGTGTAGAACTCCCTCCCCGTACAGTACAAGAGATGGGACCCCACGAGTGTAGAACTCCCTCCCCCGTACAGTACAAGAGATGGGGTCCCACGAGTGTAGAACCCCCTCACCGTACAGTACAAGAGATGGGGGCCCCACGAGTGCAGAACCCCCTCCCCCGTAGAGTAGGAATAGGTAATCACACACACACACACACACACACACACACACACACACACACACACACACACAGATGGAGTCCTACTGGCCTCCCTGACCAGCGTAGGATCAGGGGCAGATGAGGAAGCCCGCGCCCCCCCGTGAGGGAAGGACCCGTAGCGTCGGTCGGGGCAGGTGGTGCAGGATCTGGGCCACAGGTGCCCTTACGAGACCGAGGCGACATCATCCCGGACGCCCCAGCGGTAAACATTGAGGTCATGCCCTACAGCCCTGGGCTGCGATAGGCTGTTATCGCCCGGGATGATGACGTGGGGGGAGGCGCGGCGGGGGGCGTGGGGTGGGGGTCGCAGACTTCCGGTCTCGATACTCCCACTGGGGCGCCACGGCAACACACCCATCCCCTCCAGGACCTAGTTGAAGGGGGGGGGGGGCGCTACGGCAACACAACCCCCCACCAGGACCTAGTGGAAGGGGGGGGGGCGCCACAGCAACACAACACCCCCCAGGTCTTCGTGGAGGGGTAAACACGGCAACACCCCCACCAGGTCCTTGTGGAGGAGGGGCCACCATGGCAATACCCCCACCAGCTCCTACTGAAGGGGGGGGGGGGCCACCACGGCAACACCCCCACCAGGAGCTACTGAAGGGGGGGACCACGGCAACACCCCCCACTAGGTCCTACTGAAGGGGGGGGCACCATGGCAACACCCCCCCCCCCCCAATCCTACTAAGGGGAGACCAAGCTTTTCAAATGTCGGGTTGGAAGCCCAGACCAGACCAGACCAGACCAGACCAGACCAGACCAGACCAGACCAGACCAGACCAGCTGCCATCATGATGAACAATATAAATCACAATTACCACAAAAACAACAACAATAATAACAACACCAACAAAAACAATAATCATAATAATCACAATAAAGTTCCATTAGTGTAAGTTTATTTTTTTTTTTACCTTCGCAAGTTAAATACGACCATAAAAAGCATGGTAACAAGGTGTCGACCTTACCCAGCTGCTAGTCAGACCAGCTCAGGGAAGTACATATACATAACTTGATTACATGACGCCAGGTTTTTACCTTCGTTAATTGATCATAATTATCTTCACTCAAGTTTGGTCTCACACTGTGTGTGTGTGTGTGTGTGTGTGTGTGTGATGAAGGAAAGGCAATGGATCCTTGTTAATATTACCATTTACCATCCACACATCACCTGTTGATGTTAATATCAATATCTACCATCTACAAGTCACGTGTGGATGTTAATATTACCATCCACAGGTCAGTTGTTAACGTTAACATCAACATCTATCTCACTCAACAAGTTTATGTTAATACTGACATTCACAAGTCACATGTTAATGTTAACATCAACATCTATCAACACGTTACTTGTTAATGTTAACATTAACATCCACAGGTCACATGTTAATGTTAACATCCACAGGTCACATGTTAATGTTAACATCCACAGGTCACATGTTAATGTTAACATTAACATTTATCTACACGAGTCACCTGTTGATCTTACTGTAAACAAACATCGTCCACTATCCACATCCTAATGTTATGTGAACACGCAAACCACAGGCTCCAGCTACACACCCTCTGAGGGCCCAGCTACACACCCTCTGAGGGCCCAGCTACACACCCTCTGAGGGCCCAGCTACACACCCTCTGAGGGCCCAGCTACACACCCTCTGAGGGCCCAGCTACACACCCTCTGAAGGCCCAGCTACACACCCTCTGAGGGCCCAGCTACACACCTTCTGAGGGCACAACTATACACCATGGAGCCCAGCTACACACCCTCTGAGGGCCCATTTACACATCCATGGGCCCAGCTACACAACGGGGTCCAGCTACACACCATGGGGTCCAGCAATACACCGTGATGCCCTGCTATACACCCTGGAGCATAGCTATATACACCCTAGGACCCTGCTATACACCCCGGGTCCCAGCTGTATACACCCTGGGGCCCAACGACACCCCCTAGGTCCCAACAATCCTCCCAGCGAATCGCCTTCCTAGCGAGTCATATTCCCAGCGAACGTCACCACAGGAGTGGGAAACCTTCCTAAGCATAACAGGAAACACCTGGTCTCTCAGGCACTCAGAGGCAAGCCGCTCTGTAAGATATAGCTCACGTACTTCTTCATGTCTTCCTAGATACTCGATGTTGCTCTTGTGTTGCTGTATATCGCCTCCAACACCGCTTGTGTTGCTGTATATCGCCTCCAACACCGCTTGTGTTGCTGTATATCGCCTCCAACACCGCTTGTGTTGCTGTATATCGCCTCCAACACCGCTTGTGTTGCTGTATATCGCCTCCAACACCGCTTGTGTTGCTGTATATCGCCTCCAACACCGCTTGTGTTGCTGTATATAGCCTCCAACACCGCTTGTGTTGCTGTATATCGCCTCTAACACCGCTTGTGTTGCTGTATATCGCCTCCAACTCCGCTTATGTTGCTGTATATCGCCTCCAACTCAGCTTGTGTTGCTGTATATCGCCTCTAACTCCGCTTCTGTTGCTGTATATCGTCTCCAACTCCGCTTGTGTTGCTGTACATCGCTCTAACAACTGCTTGTGTCGTGTATATCGCTCTAACAACTGCTTATGTTGCTGTATATCGCCCTAACAACTACTTGTCTTGTTTATATCGCTCTAACAACCGCCTGTGTTGTATAAATCGCCCTAACAACTGCTTGCCTTGTTATATCGCCCTAATAACGCCTGTGTTATTTACATAGCCCTAACAACCGCTTGCCTTGTTTATATCGCCCTAACAACTGCTTGCCTTGTTTATATCGCCCTAACAACTGCTTGCCTTGTTTATATCGCCCTAACAACTGCTTGCCTTGTTTATATCGCCCTAACAACTGCTTGCCTTGTTTATATCGCCCTAACAACTGCTTGTCTTGCTAAACATCGCCCTAACAACTGCTTGTCTTGCTAAACATCGCCCTAACAACTGCTTGCGTCGCAGTATATCGTCGCAACACGGTTCTAAGAACACCTGTTTGTGATTCCCCGAAGAAGCACAGTGTCATAAATCCACCTTACAATCCAGCTGGACAAGCAGTGTTGACAATGGGGGTTCTCAGACGGGTCCAGCCTCAGCGTGAGTCACAAACACGAAAACTGCGCATTATGACACGGGCTGAGCGCCCATGGTGTTGCTCAGGGGGTGAGGGAGCGCTGGCTTGATTATAGCCCTCACTTGCCCCCCCCGGTCAACAGAAAACGATAAACACCTTGGGGGTTAGAATGACACACACACACACACACACACACACACACACACACACACACACTAGTTTTCACAGTTTCACTTCCTGGTTCACAAACTTCTAATAACCCCGTATGCACGTGAGTACGACCCTTGTGTACGACGGTGCGACCCTTGAGCACGACGGTACGACCCTTGAGCATGTGGGTGCGATCCTCCTGAACATTGCAATACGACCATTAGGTATGATGGCCTGACCTTTGACCTGATCTTTCACCAGAAGTGAACCTTCCTCCCCCGGCACTTCCCGCCAGAGGTCACTGCCCTAGCCCAGCAGTGTCCCGTCTACCGACACTTCCAGCTCGACTTCCATAAATAAGTGTCAGAATTCGAAGGGATTTAGTGTCAAAACCCGAGTCAACTTGTGTCCAAACCCTGGCTAACTTGTGTCGAAAACTTAGGTAAGTTGTGTGAAAACCCCAGCTAACTTGTGCCTACACCCTAGTTAGAATGTGTCAGAACTCTGGTTAACTGATTTTAAACCCTACTTAACTGGTGTCAAAACCCTACCTAATAAGTGTCAAAAACCCTAACTAACATGTGTCAAAACCCCACCTAACATGTGAAGAAAAAACAACTACCTACCAAGTGTCAAAAACCCTAACTAACATGTCAAAAAACCCTCCTAACCTGTGTCAAAACCCTACCTAACTGGTGTCAAAACCTTACCTAACATGTGTCAAAACCCTACCTAACTGGTGTCAAAACCTTACCTAACATGTGTCAAAACCCTACCTAATTGGTGTCAAAACACTTGGCAACGTAGCGTTAAAACCCTGTTGAACTCCACGTCAGAACCTCACGTGGACTCCGCCCTTCAGGTGGGGCCATATAGTGAGCGACGAGACATCAGCAACATCTGGTGTGGAACAGAAAGAATCTCCCAGTAACAGAACGGGCAGAAACAACCCTTATAGTGGGGTTGTGGGGCGGTTGTATGAGGGAAGGAAGGAAGGAAGTAGTGTAGCTGACCTGTATGAGGGAAGGAAGGAAGGAAGTAGTGTAGCTGACCTGTATGAAGGAAGGAAGGAAGGAAGTAGTGTAGCTGACCTGTATGAGGGAAGGAAGGAAGGAAGTAGTGTAGCTGACCTCTTCTCCACGACCTACCACGGGTGGGTGTGGGGGATCAGCTTACATTTCAGCACACAGGGGACGCTAAACAAGATTACATTCTCGCCCAACAAGCCAGGTCCACTTGTCGAACCCCAGGGCCCAGGGAGGCATAAGGGCGTAGTGTGATGGGAGGCGAGAGAGGCTTAGGGTCCGCCTGGCTTCATCCCCCCACCTCTCCCTTCCCCCCTTCAGATTTGTGGCCAGTTGGGAAGGGGGATGAGAAGGGAGGAGGAGGAGGAGGAGGTGGTGAAGTGGGCCCCCTTATTGGATCAGAGGAGGAGGCGGGAGGGACCGCTCAGGTCATGTGACCTGGGCGGAGGGGAACCCCAACTCGAACCCCCTCGCTTCGCTCACAGCCTCCACGTGATGGGGTCGGGATGGGGTGGGTCCCTCCCATTATGATGATGGTGGACCCCATGCATGGTGGTGGGTCTTTTTGCCCGTGGAGGACCCCCATGTATAGCAGTGGGCCCCATGTAAGGTGGGGAACGTGGAATGGAATGGGGACTTGCAGCCCTATTCAAATGGGGACTTGCAGCCCTATTTGAATGGGGGACTTGCAGCCCTATTCAAATGGGGACTTGCAGCCCTATTCAAATGGGGACTTGCAGCCCTATTTAAATGGGGACTTGCAGCCCTATTTAAATGGGGACTTGCACACCTATTCTTTATATATACATGCAGAATTTGGACCCACTGGTTGTCGAGGAAACAATAATACGATGGAAAATGACTTTTACACCAGCCTGGGGACAGTCGTCTCTTGACGAGCTTATGTGCAGTTTCACCACGACTGGACGACCCTTGAGAACGACGTTACGACCCTAGAGCGCGACGGCACGACCCTTAAACACAACGGTACGACGTTTGAGCACGACTGTACGATCCTACAGCATGACTTCACGACCCCAAGAATAAGACAGGACGACCCTTGAGTACGATGACCTGACCTTTGACCCGATCATTAAGCAAATACCTAAACGTCGTACTGTCGAATTGAAATGGGGTCGTAACACTCTCCTCATGGGGTTGAGATATACCCTAACATACCTTAACTATACCCCCGATATATACACAGTATATTCACACAATACTATACTTCTAAGTTGATTTTTGCGTCTCATTCAAAGCACAGAACTCAACAATTTATAGAGTGGACGACCCGCAAATGGGAACTTGAAAGACGAAATAAATGGGATATATATATATATATATATATATATATATATATATATATATATATATATATACACCAAAATCATGACGCAAACAGAAGCCAGTACCAGAGCAGTGTAGACCAGCTATCCAAACACTAAATGTCATTTAAATTTACGAAAGTGTGAGAGAAACACACAGACACACAGACACACACACACACACACACACACACACACACACACAAAATATTAATGAATGAGTTATAGAGAGAATATTCAGAATAAGGTATAGAGGGAAAATTCAGAATAAGTTAGAGAATATTCAGAATAGGTTATAAAGAGAATATTCAGAATAAGTTATAGAGAATATTAATAAATAAGTTTTAGAGAGAATATTCAGAATAGGTATAGAGAGAATATTCAGAATACGTTATAGAGAATATTAATGAATAAGTTATAGAGAGAATATTCAGCATAAGTCAGCCAGAACAAGAGAGTGGAACACGTGAACTTATCCCACGAGACAGAGAGAACATGAACCCCACTGATCAATATGCAGACAAATATTCATGATAATCTTCGCCTGACAGCAAGTTTACCATTACAACCACTGGAATATTTCAAATATCAAACCAAAACTAGATAAGTCTAGGAAAATGAACGAGGAAGGATTATTATTTACTGTAGTACTAGAATAAATAATAAAACATACGAACAATTGCTGAAGTATTTAACTACAATTACTGAAGTAGTTAACTACAATAACTGGAGTATTTAACAACAATTATTGGAGTATTTAACAGCAACTACTGGGGTATGTAACAACAACTATTGAAGTATTTAACAAAAACTACGGAAGTATTCAAAGGAAAACTTCACACATGGTTGAAGACATTCCCAGATGAACCCATGGGGGTGATCACTCTGTACTTTACTTGGAGTTCATATCTCTCTCTCTCTCTCTCTCTCTCTCTCTCTCTCTCTCTCTCTCTCTCTCTCTCCACGAGGAAGGGGGGTGGGTGGGAGGGGGAAGAGATAGAAGGGGATGTGTGTGGGTGGGGGGGTGAGGGTGAGGGGAGGGGGGGTTGTTGTTATTGTTGTTAGAACGTTGGTTCGTGACGTCACGGGTCAACGTGGGCGACGCGCGTCGGGCCGGAAACGTGGTGACCTCCTCTTCCCCCGCCTGCCTCCGGGAGCACTTCCGGGGGGGAGGGGGGGTTAAACATGAACCCTTTACTTCCGGGTCAGTGACCTCAGAGAGGCGCAGACGCTGTGAAGTAACCGGAATCTGGCCCCCGGTGGGGGGGGGGGGGGGGTTGAGGAAGGGTCTGGTGCCGTGTGGTAAGACGAGAACACGTGGTGGCGATGGAACACGTGGTGGCGATGGAACACGTGGTGTCACTGGAGAACACGTGGTTAAGGTGTGTTCTGTACTAAGAACACGATGCAGTCACCTATTTGTACTGTACGGGGGAGGGAGTTCTACACTCGTGGGGCCCCATCTCTTTTACTGTACGGGGGAGGGAGTTCTACACTCGTGGGGCCCCATCTCTTTTACTGTACGGGGGAGGGAGTTCTACACTCGTGGGGCCCCATCTCTTTTACTGTACGGAGGAGGGAGTTCTACACTCGTGGGGCCCCATCTCTTGTACTGTACGGGGGAGGAAGTTCTACACTCGTGGGGCCCCATCTCTTGTACTGTACGGGGAGGGAGTTCTACACTCGTGGGGGCCCCATCACTTCCAGATTTTGTATAACAAAACTTTTTTCATTTCTGTCTGTTGTCTGCATTAACCATTGTTTGGGTTCATTTTGTGCCTTTCATCCACCAGTCTTACACAATAAAAGTTCTTCTTAACACCTTTTTTTTCAACAATTTACTAACTTAATTTCATGTTATGTTCTCTGGTTGTTCTATCCTTTCATATCTCGAAGAACTGTTCCCTGTCTACGTCATCAATGTTTTAAAAACTTTAAAGTTGTGATTAGGTCACCCCTCACTCTTCTCTCTTGGAAGGTGGGTAAGTTTAAGGGCCTTTTAGCGTTTCCCTGTAACTCAATTCTCCTTTTCCTGGTATCTTCTTTGTTGTCCTCCTCTGGACCTTCTCTATCAGCTTTTTATGCTTCATTAAGCGCGGAGGCCAAACTAGAGAAGTACATTCTACTTCTGGACTTACGTAGGATGTGAACAGTTGGATGAGTACGTCTTTTATCCCTACAGACCAGAATGGAATTCTAATATCTGCTGAGAGGCAGTTGGTCACATTAACTTATTCTCCTTGGGCCACAGATCAGGGACGATGTGTACTTCCAATTCTCTCTCTCTCTCTCTCTCTCTCTCTCTCTCTCTCTCTCTCTCTCTCTCTCTCTCTCTCTCTCTCTCTCATAGATTCCCGCGTGTTTATGTCTTGTTTGGCACAATCATATCATGGTCTTCTCTCGCTGTGTCCCACATCCTCTTTACAGTGACCCGGATTGAACTTCATCTCCCGTATATCGCACCCACATTGGAGGCTGTCGAGGTCCCCTTGTCAAACTGATGCAGTTCTCCCTTGCTTTTACACTTCCTTCACGACCTCTGCATCATCTGCAAACAGGCAGCAGTCCACACACACACACACACACACACACACACACACTCTTAGCAAGTCACTGACAGAGATGAAGCAAAGACGCAGTCCCAGGACAGAGCCCTGCATCACGCCGCTGGTGACCTCAATCACCCGCCTCCCCCTGTCATGTCGCCCTTGTAACCGTTCCACTAAGATAATCAATTCATCGACCGAGTCTCTACCCTAGATTCCTGCATACACCCCCATGTGGGTACAGTGTCAAATGCTTTCAGGATATATATATATATATATATATATATATATATATATATATATATATATATATATATATATATACATAAATCCCACTCAGCTACCCCCATGTGGGTACAGCGTCAAATGCTTTCAGGATATGTAGAAAAAAAAATCCCACTCAGCTTTCTCATTCGTCCAAAATTGAGCTCACTTTCTCGTAGATACCCGAGCTTCGTTACGTCTGACATTCATGCCCCCCCCCCCCCCCCACAACACCGTGTTGTTGATCACCGAGGTAATTCCTCGTCAGGAGGAAGTCACCCACTTCCTGTGTGATTATACATTTTGCACTCCCTTCCAGGTCACGCTCGTCAGAGGAGCCGGCCTACAAGATCAAGACGTGTTCCAAGTGTCTCATCTTGTAGATAAATGTGGCGTCTTGCCACCCTACCTCTCTCGCCACTTTGCCTCACCTCCAGCGACAGCCTGAACATATAGAGAGGTGCGTGTACCAGGTGAGTGCGTGTACCAGGTGAGTGCGTGTACCAGGTGAGTGAGTGTACCAGATGAATGCGTGCATCAGGTGAGTGCGTGCACCAGGAGAGTGCGTGCATCAGATGAGTGTGTGTACCAGGTAAGTGCGTGCATCAGGTGAGTGCGTGCATCAGGTGAGTGCGTGCACCAGGTGAGTGCGTGCGTCAAGTGCGGGACACAACAGGAGGTTGGAGGCGACGGGATGGCGAGACATGACTACGACACGTATTGAACCCGGCTCCTCCTGCAGCTGATGTTGTAGTGGTGGTGGTGCCCAGATGTATGTGTGGTGGAGACTCATGTGTGTGGAGGGAGTGGTGGAGACTCGTGTGTGAGTGGTGGAGACTCATGTGTGTGGAGGGAGTGGTGGAGACTCGTGTGTGTAGGGGAGTGGTGGAGACTCATGTGTGTGGGGGGGAGTGGTGGAGACTCGTGGTGAGTAGTGGAGACTCATGTGTGTGTGGTGGAGTGGTGGAGATTCGTGCGTGAGTGGTGGAGACTCATGTATGTGTGTGTGTGTGTGTGTGTGTGTGTGTGTGTGTGTGTGTGTGTGTGTGTGTGTGGTGGAGTGGTGGACTCACATGTGTAATTAGGAGTGGATGAAACACAGGACGGTACGACCCTTGAGCACGACGGTACGACCCTTGAACACGACGGTACGACCCTTGAGCACGACGGTACGACCCCTTGAACACGACGGTACGACCCTTGAACACGACGGTACGACCCTTGAACACGACGGAACTACCCTATTGTATGATGGACTGGCCTGAAGGATCACGTTCGAACGCCAAGCCACCATACCCCAAGGGTCGTACCGTCGTGTTCAAGGGGTCGTACTCACGTGCTCAAGGGATCGTACCGTCGTCCTCAAGGGGTCGTACGGTCGTCCTCAAAGGGTCGTATCACCGTGCTCAGAGTTTCGTACTTACGTGCTCAAGGGGTCGTACCGTCGTGCTCATGGGGTCGTACCAAAGCCCCTCACCACCACACAGTGCCCACGACCCAACCCCCAGCCACGCATCCACGACCTGCGCACCCACAGTCCTAACCATACCAAGTCCCCAGCCATGCGCAGTCATGCGCTCTTCATGTCAATTTACAAACAATGGAAACATGACAAGAGCCACCAGAACCTCCAGTTGACGTCACTACACACACACACACACACACACACACACTGTTACCATCACATGACACTCGCTCCCTCCTTCCCTCCCTCCCTCTCAGCTGGCACGCCATACACACCACTCCAGCCATCCCAATCATACAAATTCAGTCCTCCGAATGTGTATAAATATGCTGGCACGCCATACACACCACTCCAGCCATCCCAATCATCCAAATTCAGTCCTCCGAATGTGTATACATATACACACACTGGGTACGAAGGCCAGCAGGAGGTGCCTGGTGATTTCCCGCTTCGCCAGCAAGGATCGTCTACTGTTGCTTGAGGCCTCTGCTTGCGTCGCTCAGACCCCCCCCCCTCACCCCCCCCAAGCAATCTCCCTCCTCCTCCTCCTCCTCACCATACCTCCAACATCGCCAACACAAGCATCGCCACCAACATGCCCGAGCTGCATTGTGCACTGTAGACGTTCCAGTGTTCCACTGGGATTTCCAGAAATGGTGCTCTTGCTGGGGGAAAGAGGAGGAGGAGGAGGAGGAGGAGAAACCTGCTTGCTTGCCTGCCTCCCTCCCTTGCACCACCAGCTGGCCGCACCCTATTCGTGAAGTGCGTTCTTAAACGAGCGGAGGCCGTGCGTGTGGCGATTCGGTAAATACAATATTCGTGCCAGTGGTGCGGATGGCCAACAAGGTCAACGGGCCGGTGCATAGCGTCATACACAGTGGCGACATGTCCACAGTGTCATGTCCAGTGGCGACATCCTCTTGCCTCACTTATATCACAGTGTGTTAAACGTCCTTACTTTACAGTGGCCAACACCACTTACATCACAGTGTGTCTCACATCCTTACTTTTCAGTGGCCCACACCACTTACACCACAGTGTGTCTCACATCCTTACTTTACAGTGGGCCACACTATGACCTTGGGTATACACAGTACCAGTACTCTGCTTTGAGAAGGACAAAGTATTGCATATATGAAGTGAGTATGATTACCATAGGCCTTAGAAAGCTATAGGGCAAGCCATATCAATCTTGGCGAATTATACCACATAAGAGCCACATAATATATCTTAATGATCTTTGACCCCCGGTAAACTAAGAAAAAGAGAGAAACCCAAGATATACTCGCATATACATACAAGACTATACTAACATATCCTTATGTATCAGCTCAAGTCTGTCTTCTATACGTTACAATAAAATGACAGACCTGGAAACTCGAATTCTGCAAGTGCTGTGACCTTTGACCCCAGTCCACTTATTACAAAAAGCAAAAAAAAAAAAAAAATATATATATATATATATATATATATATATATATATATATATATATATATATATATATATATATATATATATATATATATATCAATTACCTCTAGTATGAGTGACCAATCAAATTTTTCTCTTGCGCTACGTTCATGTCCATGACAAGCCAACAGCCAAATATTGCAAAATCATAATGACCTTTGACCCTTGAGTGTTGGTGAACTCTGACTCTTACATAACCGTGGAAAAAAGGCAGGAGTCTGACGTCAACACGTATGTATCAGTGTCAGCTGACCTGTGATATACTACGTCTGAAAAATAGAAAGAAAAGGGTGTGCTAAAAGCTCACAATTTCGCACATAATCGTCATCTTTGACCCCTGTACAATTCACTAAAAGACAGAAACTTTATGTAACTGTCTATAGTCACATGTGGAGCAAACCTTCTGGTAACTCCATACTAGATTTCACCAACATCTGTTGATATATAAGGGAACAACAGGCTAAAATCCCAAGCCCTATGATTTGGGTGAGCGCGCGCGTGTGTTTTTGTGCATTTCAGCCCAGCCAAAATTTGATGGCCTGCCTCATGTCTTATCCCCCCCTTTCCCTTGTCAGAAAAGAACAACCCCCCCAACCCCTCAACCTTCCTTACCCTTTACCACCAACCCCTTCCCCTTGACACCACACCCTTACATACACACACACACACACACACACACACACACACACACACACACATACCCGTACACAAGCCCACACGTCAGAACCAATACTGTTTACAGACCTGAACCTTCTCTACAACCAACACTGGCGACACAACGCCCTCCCAGGAGTAGGCCGCCATACCTTGACTACATACCTGTAAAGAGAACAAAAGGCAAGTTAGTGATATCCCACGGCAGTTCATAAAGGCTATTACATACCATACCATACATGGGTCTATCAACCCAAATGCATTATCTACTCCTAACATCTCATCATAATACACAATGGATAATCCAAGAATCCCATTTGGCAGTCATGAAACAATCTTCATCCAATCAGGGTAGCTTGTATAAGTGGCCAATAGCCTCGAAATCCTCGTTCATTTTATACTAATGAACGACCTTAGTAGACCTGATGTGTGTGTGTGTTATCTAATCACAGGTAAGTCCCAGGTTTCAGGTCTCAGGTCCCAGGTCTCACGCTTGGTATGGCTTTAAGAAAAACATTCAACACACTCGTCAAACCCACTTCCAACAGTTGACTTGCCTTGAGCCACAACACACTCAGTGTTTACACTCTCAGCTCACACAGGGACCCACTTGGCATGTGGCCTGAGTCAAATGCCAACCACATGGTCTCACCTGAATCAGAAACACCGAATGACGTACTAACAATGTCTACCTGTTACGAATGCATAGTTGCAATCACCTCTTCGTACTGTACGGAGGAGGGAGTTCTACACTCGTGGGGCCCTATCTCTTGTACTGTACGTGGAGGGAGTTCTACACTCGTGGGCCCCCATCTCTTGTACTGTACGTGGAGGGAGTTATACACTCGTGGGGCCCCATCTCTTGTACTGTACGGGGAGGGAGTTCTACACTCGTGGGCCCCCATCTCTTGTACTGTACGTGGAGGGAGTTATACACTCGTGGGGCCACATCTCTTGTACTGTACGGAGAGGGAGTGCTACATACGTGGGGCCCCATCTCTTTTACTGTACGGGGGAGGGAGTTCTACACTTGTGGGGGCCCCATCTCTTGTACTGTACGGGGAGGGAGTTCTACACTCGTGGGGCCTCATCTCTTGAACTTTCTCTCCCACTTCTGTATGCTGTCCACATTCACAAACACATTACTCAGCTCATTCCAATCATCCATCACTCAATCATAACATTTTTATAGTTTAATTTCATGTCATGACCCCTGCAAGCCTAGCCTTACATCCTTCCCCCCCAAAAAAAAGTCTTCACCTTTGACATCATTAAACTAGTTTAGTGACTTCAGGCTCAATTCAAACCACTTCAGTCTCTTCGCTCTTTCAACGGCGTACAAATTCGTGGCCTCTCGCCTCTCACTGTAACTCATTTCTCTTCATTCCAGCACCATCTTGGCCAACCTCCTCTGGACCTTCTCTATCAGTTTCATGTCCTTCTTCAAGCGCGGTGGCCAAAACTTGAGAAGCATATTTTAGCTCTGGCCTTACGTACGGTGTGAACAGCTTGCTGAACATTTCCTTGTCTATGTCCTGGAATGATATTCTCATATGCTGCCAGCAGAGAGTTGCTCTGCTAATGTAGGATTCTGGCGATGGGCTAACGGTATAGAGATCCCATCAACGTATTTCCTCAATACAGAAAAAAAAAATGGTTTGCAGACATGTATAGATAACGGGTCTCACACGATCCACTCACTCCCTTGGGGGAAATTCTACAGCCTAGGTCTAGATGGTCCCCGACCCTTTAGAGGGGTAGGGTAGCCCACAGGGCGGTGATCTACGAGTGGGTGATCTACAAGTATGAGATGGGGGGGTTGGGGGACTACAAGGGGAGGTCGCTGAGAAACCAGTTCTTGGCTTGTATGAGATGGATTACATAGAGGCCAGAGTGTGGTGAAAGCAGCAGGTCTACCTGCTTGCCTGCTTCATGACATGACAGCCTCATGACATGACAGCAGGCAGGTGCCGCTTGAACACAGGTCAACACATCACGCGGCAGGTCAGGAACAATGAGAACAGCAGTTGCACCAGGGGTCAACACAGGTCGACAAGTGTACCAGACATCACAATAGACCAAAACAGCCCTGGTATTACGACAGGTCAGTACCGGACCATATACCACAACAGGTCAGCATCAGAGACCTGATACCACAACAGGTCAGCACCAGAGACCTGATACCACAACAGGTCAGCACCAGAGACCTGATACCACGACAGGTCAGCACCAGAGACCTGATACCACAACAGGTCAGCACCAGAGACCTGATACCACAACAGGTCAGTACCAGAGACCTGATACCACAACAGGTCAGCACCAGAGACCTGATACCACAACAGGTCAGCACCAGAGACCTGATACCACAACAGGTCAGCACCAGAGACCTGATACCACAACAGGTCAGCACCAGAGACCTGATACCACAACAGGTCAGCACCAGAGACCTGATACCACAACAGGTCAGCACCAGAGACCTGATACCACAACAGGTCAGCACCAGAGACCTGATACCACAACAGGTCAGCACCAGAGACCTGATACCACAACAGGTCAGCACCAGAGACCTGATACCACAACAGGTCAGTACCAGAGATCTGATACCACAACAGGTCAGCACCAGAGACCTGATACCACGACAGGTCAGCACCAGAGACCTGATACCACAACAGGTCAGCACCAGAGACCTGATACCACAACAGGTCTGTACTAAAGAGTAAGGTACCGCCTCACCCGAGATATCTAAACAAGGGAGGACCCAGCACACGGGCCCGCCCCTGCGTACGCCTGAACTGACATCAACCAGACAGACACTAAGAGGATGGTGGCTGGCACCCCCTCACCAGAGCTGCCTCTTGCACGCCTGTGCACCGTTGTGTCCTGATTTCAACACCAGTCTGACTTCATTCCACACTCTCAACCTCCCACCTTCACCCCCATCACCCGGACCATCCCACACAGCATCGCCACACCACCTCCTACCCACCCAACCCACCACCCACCCTCTGCTTGAGGTTAGCGAACGAGTGATTTTGATACCCTCTTCCTCAATCAGGTGGGTGGGTGTTTAACCCCGTTCCTTGAGAGCGAGGGGTTCCCGTTCAACAAGCCATGATGGAGAATAAGAAGGCTTGACACCTACGAGTGTAAAGTCTCAGTAAATTATCTACAATACTAATAATCTTGCTGTGGCCCGGCAACAGTAAAATACAAAGGAGTGTTGCAACATCCTCGTCGTCTTCATCCACGGTAAACAGAAAGCTCGTTGCCTTTATCTTCCCTACATTGCGCCTCATTCCGTTCACAATGGACCACTTGGCCACAATTATGAACATCCTGCTTGGATGTGAAAAAGGAGATGATTTTCTTCTCCCCCCCCTCCCTCCCCCGTGACATCATCTACGTGGGGGCCCACCCCGTGACATCATCTACGTGGGGGCGCCCCCGTGACATCATATACGTGGGGCCCCCCGTGACATCATCTACGTGGGGGCGCCCCCCGTGACATCATCTACGTGGGGGCGCCCCCCGTGACATCATCTACGTGGGGGCCCACCCCGTGACATCATCTACGTGGGGGCGCCCCCCGTGACATCATCTACGTGGGGCGTGCAGTCGTCACTCACGAAGGCAAAAGGTCGACCCATAGGCCACGGTCCCTGACTGTCGCCCAGGGTACGTCACCCTACGACACCCTCCTACTGCTGGGGGAAGAGGAGGAGGAGGGTTGCGACAGCGTCTTTCGGCAGGAGAAGTACCTGCCTGGCAAACTGCTTCTGCCGTAATTGTATACCAAAGGTGGATATGAAGGTAAGGTGGATATACAAGTACCATGCTACACATATAGGCTGGACGAAGAGGTTTTCATCCCGAGGGAAGGCTGGACGAAGAGGTGGTTGGTTCGTTCGTCCACAAGGAGGCTGGACTAAGTGGTTCGTCCACAAGGAGGCTGGACGAGTAAGTAGACGAGACGTGTCCTTCACTCCTCATGTCTCCAGTGGGGGTGTTGTGAAGTGGGCGGATGGGGTCCCCGGGAACATTACTGTCGCTCCCTGGTCCTGTGGAGGGAGTGGAGGGAGTGGAGGGGGAGGGTTGAGGGAGGGAGTGGAGGGGGAGGGTTGAGGGAGGGACTGACTGGAGGTGGGCAGCTGGGACGAGAGTCGAGATCAAGAAGGATCTTTGAGGCCAACTCCAGCTGAGGAAGAGGAAGCAGTAAGCTCCCCCCTGACCCATGACACAGTCTCCCCCCCAGCACTCCCCACACCCACCATACGGCACATCCTCCCCACCACAAGGTTCAGTGGTGGTGATGGGGTGTGTGGTGTGGTGGTGGTGGTGGTGGTGAGGGTGTGGTGGGGATGGTGGTGAGGGTGTGGTGGTGGTGTTGGTGAAGGCAATGATGAGGAGCGTGCAATGTTCCCACGCTCCTCAGGTGCTCTGTCATCACGCCCCACACTACCTTAACCTCCCCCTCCCACCCCCCCTGTATCTGGGGCCCTGCCCTCACCTGCCCCCTGTACCTGGGGACCTGCCCTTACTTACCCCTGTACCTGGGGACCTGCCCTCACCTGCCCCCTGTACCTGGGGACCTGCCCTCACCTGCCCCCTGTACCTGGGGACCTGCCCTCACCTGCCCCCTGTACCTGGGGACCTGCCCTTACCTGCTCCCTGTACCTGGGGACCTGCCCTCACCTGCCCCCTGTACCTGGGGACCTGCCCTTACCTGCTCCCTGTACCTGGGGACCTGCCCTTACCTGCCCCCTGTACCTGGGGACCTGCCCTTACCTGCCCCCTGTACCTGGGGGGGCCTGCCCTCCAGACTACCCAGATATAAAAAAACAGAACAAAAACAGAAGCCAAGAGCAACAGGCCACTGGGTCCCGTTTAGGCTGTATGTAACAGCTACTTGAGGGGTCTACTGTAACATGTACTGCTCCTTGAGGGTCTAAGCTGTATGTACTGCTCCTTGAGGGTCTACTGTAACATGTACTGCTACTTGAGGGGTCTACTGTAACATGTACTGTACTGCTACTTGAGTTTCCACTGTAACACTATAAATCTCTTCATTACAGTTACTGTATTTTCTATGAAACATTTTCTCAATTCCTACAGTATTTCCTGAAACCCATGTATCAAAAAAGTCACTGATTCTGTAGCCATATTCACTGGGTTACATAGACAACATCTGTATCCCGCGTGTCTGTTCAGTTCTCTGTCACGCGGGGAGCTTTCAGTAACACCCATAAAGTCTATATTACACATAGTCTTCTACCTGAGAAACACCACTAGTGACAACATACCCCATCCAAGTCTCAAGCGCGCGTCAAGACAGTGGCTTCCCACTGCGCTTCTGTCTTCGCAAAAGGGGGGAGGGTGGAGGATGTTTCTGTGCCTCGTCGCGTGTCTGTTGCGCGCACGTCTGTGTCTCGTCCGGGCTGCATAGAGACTCAGGCCGTGTGAGGCAAGGCACACACACACACACACACACACACACACACACACACAGAGCCGGGCACGCAGCCTGGGTGGGGGGTTGTGGTTGTGGGTGTGGGGGTAGCGCTTGGAAAAGGGGGTGGGGTTCAAAACGGTACCCCCCTACCACCACATCGGAGGTTGACAACGGTACGTACCCCCCAACGGTGGTGAGGTACAGGTACCGTCGTACCTTCCCCCCCCCTTACATCCCAGTGTACCCCATCCCCCTTATACTATGGCTAATGGTACCCCAATGGTGGCTTTACCCCTTCACCAGAGCCAACAGTACCTCATATTCTCTCCCCGTTATCAGCTCCAGATAAGAATTTCTCACTGTCACATCACACTGTTTATCACTGCTATAGGCTACACCAAACAGCAGTGCCAAGTCCCATGGCTATCTAGGCGTCTGTTAATATACAGTCGCCGTTTACTGTTGCTTCAGCTCCCATCTCTCTCTCTCTCTGTCTCCTCTCTCTCTCTCTCTCTCTCTCTCTCTCTCTCTCTCTCTCTCTCTCTCTCTCTCTCCCTATTGGTTGACGTGGAGAGTCTCCTCATTGGCCCAATTCGGTTCAACGTCACAGTGACGTCACAGCGATGTCTTACATCACCGTGACGTCATTTGCTACCTATCCCTTCCCTACCCCCTTACGTACACTCTGCTGCACACCCACTGACGCTTCTGTTGCCCCCGGGGCTCTGCTGCCTGAGGACATGGCTATTTCTTAGTCTCTTGCCAGAGTACTGGGGGGGGGGGGGGGGGTAGGTCGCGCAGCCGATTATCGGGGAGGTCAGCACAGCCCGAGATTATCAGGGGTCAGCCAGCCCAGACATCAGGGGGTCAGCAGCTCAAGACTATCAGGAGGTCGAGCCTCCCGACTATAGGGGGTCAGAGTCCACGGGAGGTAGAGCGCCCCACTATAGGGCAGGTCAGCGCAGCCAAATCGGGGAGTCAGCAGCTCCCAGACTTAGGGGGAGGTCAGCAGCGCCAGACTTCAGGCAGTCACAGAGCCAGCTATAGGGGGGGTCGCAGCTCCAGACATAGGGGAAGGTAAGCAACATAGGGGAGGAGGGTGGAGGCATACCAGTGAGGAGACCAGGGTTATCACATGGCGGCCCCACATATGGTTGCGGGCAATGTTGGTCTAATGGCGGCCGGCAGGCGATGAACCCCTGACCAGAGGCAAGCGACACCAGTACGCCCCCGACACCCACGAGGCAGCGACACCCAGTAGAGTCGCACCCCCTAGACATCCGGGAGGCAAGCAGCACCCACGAGTCGACACCCCGACACCAGAGGCAAGCACACCCACGTACAAGACCCCCCAGACACCGGGAGGCAGCACAGCCCCAGATACGGGAGCCCCCCCCAGACACCAGGGAGGCAAGCGAACCAGTACGACCCCCCAGACATCAGAGGCAAGCGACACCACTACGACCCCCCCAGACATCACGGAAGGAGGGGAAGCGATCAAACCCACACGTTAACGACCCCCTGACTGTCCGGGAAATTTTGGCAATGCGCCCCACAGTACGACCCCCTGACACCCACGAGGCAAGCGACACCCACGTACGACCCCCTGACACCCACGAGGCAAGCGACACCCACGTACGACCCCCCTGACACCCACGAGGCAAGCGACACCCACGTACGACCCCCCTGACACCCGCGAGGCAAGCGACACCCACGTACGACCCCCCTGACACCCCGAGGCAAGCACACCACGTACGACCCTCCCTGACACCCACGAGGCAAGCGACACCCACGTACGACCCCCCTGACACCCACGAGGCAAGCGACACCCACGTACGACCCCCCTGTGAGCATCACCCACATACGACCTTACCACCCTCCCCTCTGTGTCGCCAATACGGCAAGCAACGACCACATTCCCCCACCCTCCCCCACCCGAAGCTTTAACACGCACGACCCTCCTGACGCCATCACGACTTCTCCCCCTCCCTCCCTCCCCCATCCCACTAACAGAACCAAGGAGGGAGGGAAGGTAGGGAGGGAGGGAAGGGAGGGAAGGTGGGGGACGTGAGCAGACATCGCGTCACCCGGATCAAGTGGTCGGCCTTGTGAGAAATCCAATGGTTAAGTCCCGACACCTTGTGCAATGCAGTCCCCCCCCCCCACTCACACGTGTGTGTGCGTGTGTGTGTGTGTGTGTGTTAAGGGGTCCCCCCCAACCCCCCTTCTGGTGGTAACACCCCCAAGACGACACCTACCGTCCAGATAACCATGGGTAGCAGTGTAGCCAATACATCTGCGGCATGTGTATACAATCTTCCCCTCACTCATGCTAATGGTTGTCACATTGGACAACACCCTGGGCGACCTCACCCTGGCTTGATGATGATGCCAGGCTCAAGGGCCTGACCAAGGGCCATCGAGGAACGAGACGATAGTCGTCAAATCATGGCAATGGACGGAGAGCAAGAGGCACTTATTCAACCAGCGATCATTGCATAACACGAGGGTTCGGGGGCGGGTAGGAGCCAAGATAAAGACATGCCACCTGTAGCGTCATTCTCCCGTGGCATTACCACGTCCCACATGTCTCTCCGGCCTCGTCCTGACGATGTGGTTAAGCCATCGTTCACGATCAACGTCGTTCTGTTGTTACTGCTTCATCGAACGACCAACCTGATCCTCGTCTGTGTGACCCCAGTGTGACCTAAGTAGGGTCAAGCGCCAGGCACCCAGGCATACAGAAGACACTGACCTTCACAACAGGAAGGGTCTATCCTCGTCTGACTACCGCCACATAACGATCTTATGCAATTCTGCGGGAGGGTCCGTCAACAGGCGGCCACGCCCGTACATTTCACACTATCGGCGTGGTCGACACACCTCGTCTTAAATGTACGTTTTCGTCAGTCAAGTCAAGGAGTCAACTCGCCCTAGACACCAAAAGCGCCGCTTCGGCTACAGATCACGCCTTCCTCACGTGGTGCTATGCTCAATCCCCTCCCCAACACACACACACACACACACACACACACGAGGAGCCCTTGGGGCTTCTAAATCGTCAATTGCTGTCCCTTTACCCCCATATGACTCCTCCTCCCTCCTCTGCCACTCCTCCTCCCTCTTCTGCCACTCCTCCTCCCTCTTCTGCCACTCCTCCTCCCTCCTCTGCCACTCCTCCTCCCTCTTCTGCCACTCCTCCTCCCTCCTCTGCCACTCCTCCTCCCTCCTCTGCCATACCCTTCCTACAGCACAATGGAATCACAGCAGCTGCCGCACATTTTCTGAATTACGGAGCCTGAACCATCTCCCATTGGACGCACTGGCATAAGACCCATAGGCCTTGGCCAACTCTTCCTCCACCTCCTCCCTCCGACTGCACAAGCTGGAGCATCCTGACGCACCTCCTCTCCTATAGCCGCACCACGAGATCCCAAGGCAACGACCACCTTCCCTACGGTATTCTTACCTCACCTTCACCTACACCACGGGACTCCCTGTCACACTCCCGCCCCCACCACCTCAACTTTCACCCCCCTCTGACCTGATCCCGCCCCGCCTACAGCAATTCGCCAAGAACCCCATCACTTATGCACATTCCTTGTATCCATACGCCTCTCCCACTCCTTACCACTCCGTCGTATACACTCGCTCAGGCGATGGAGAGGAGAGGTAGAAGCATTGTTGAGGTATGTTGAAGGCCGCTGATACTCCGTAGTGACAACACACACACACACACACACACACACACACAAAACATTCATAAATACAAAATGGATAATCCAAGAATCCCATTTGGCGTCATGAAAAATCTTATCCAATCAGGGTAGCTTGTATAAGTGGCAATAGCCTCGAAACCCTCGTTCATTTTATATAATGAACGCCCTTAGTAGCCCTGTTGTGTGTGTGTGTTATCTAATCAAGGAAAGCCCCAGGTTTCAGGTCTAGGTCAGGTTCAGTTGGTAGGCTTTAAGAAAAACATTCAACACATGTCAAACCCATTCCAACAGTTGACTTCCCTTGACCCACAAACACTCAGGTTTACACTCTCAGCTCCACAGGGGGACCATTGGGCATGGGGCCCTGAGTCAAATCCCAACCAATTGGTTCCCCGAATCAAAAACCCCGGAATGACTTACTAACAATGTCTCCCTGTTACGGAATGCATAGTTGCAATCCCTCTTGTACTGTACGGAGGAGGGAGTTTACACTCGGGGGGCCCTATCTCTTTTTAATGTACGTGGAGGAGTTTTACACTCGTGGGCCCCCCCCTTGGTATGTACGTGGAGGGAGTTATACATTTGTGGGGCCATCTCTTGTACTGTACGGGGAGGGGGTTTACATCGTGGGCCCATCTCTTGTTTGTAGTGGAGGGAGTTATAATCGTGGGGCCACATCTCTTTTTACTGTTACGGAGAGGGAGTGCTCCATACGGGGGGCCCCCATCTTTTTATGTAGGGGGGGATTTTTCTACACTTGTGGGGGCCCCCATTTTGTACTGTACGGGGAGGGAGTTCTACACTCGGGGGGGGGCCTCTTTCTTGAACTTTCTCTCCATTCTGTATGCTGCCCACATTCACAAACACATTATCAGTAAATTCCAATCATCCATACTCAATATAAATTTTATAAGTTTAATTTATGTCAGCCCCCTGCAAGCTAGCCTTACACCCTTCCCCCCCAAAAAAAAGTCTTCACCTTTGACATCATTAAATAGTTTAGTGATTAGGTCAATTCAAACCAATTAGTCTTTCGCTCTTTCAACGGCGTAAAATTCGTGGGCTGCCTCTCATGTAATCATTTCCCCTCATTCCCCACATTGCCCTTTCTATCAGTTTCATTGCCCTTCTTCAAGCGGGTGGCCAAAACTTGAGAAGAATTTTTAGCTCTGCCTTACTACGGTTGTGAACAAAACTTGCTAAACTTTCCTGTTATGCCCTGGAATGATATTTCTATGCTGACCGGGCAGAGGGGTTGCTTGCTAATGTGGATTTGGGATGGGCTAACGGTATAGAGGACCCCATCAACGTTTTTCCCTCAATACAGAAAAAAAATGGTTTGCAGACATGTATAGATAACGGGTTCACAGGGATCATCACTCCCTTGGGGGAAATCTACGGGATAGGTTAGATGGCCCCCGCCCTTTAGGGGGGTTTGGGTAGCCCACAGGGCGGTGATCTAGATGTGGGTGATCTACAAGTATGAGATTGGTGGGAGTTTTGGGGAGATAAGGGGAGCGTCGATACTGAAAAGTTCTTGGCTTGTATGGGGATGGTTACTAGAGGCCAGAGTGTGGTGAAAGCAGCAGGTTCCCTGCTTGCCTGCTTCTGACATGACAGCCATGACATGAAGCGGGGTGCCGATGAACACGGGCCCAAAACCATCCAGCGGCAGGTCAGGAAAAATGAGAACAGCAGTTGCCCCAGGGGTAAAAGGTCGAAAATTACCAGACATCACAATGACAAAACAGCCTGATATTTCACAGGTCAGTACCGGACCAAAATACCACAACAGGTCAGCATCAGAGATGTACCCCAAAAGGTCGCACCAGAGACTGTAACCAAAAACAGGTAAAACACAGAGGGCTGATACACGAAGGTCAGCACCCGAGACCTGTTACCACAACAGATCAGCACCCGAGAGTACCCCAACAGGTCGCACCCGAGACCTGATTTTCCCAAACAGGTCAGCCCCGAGACTGTACCAAAACAGGTCAGACCCGAGACCTGATACCACAAAAGGTCAGCAAAGAGACCTGATAACCCCAAAAAAGGGCGAACCCGAGACCCGATACCCCAAAGGTCAGACCAGAGACCTGATACCACAACAGGTCAGCCCCCCAGAGACTGAATACCACAAAAGGTCAGCACAGAGATGATACCCCAACAGGTCAGCACCCGAGACCCGATACCAAAACAGGTCTGTACTAAAGAGTAAGGTACCGCCTCACCGAGATATCTAAACAAGGGAGGACCCAGAACGGCCCCCCCCTGGTACGCTTGAATGACATCAACCCGAAAAGGGCACAAGAGGGTGGTGGTGGCCCCTCACCCGAGTGCCTTTGCACGCCTGTGCACCCTTGGTCCTGATTTCAACACCAGTTGATTCATTTCCCCATTCAACCCCCCATTACCCCCATCAACGGACCCTCCCCCACAGCTTTGCCACACCACCCCCTACCCAAACCCAAAACCCCCACCCCCTGTTGAGGTTAGCGAACGAGGGGATTTTGATCCCTCCTTTTCCCCAATCAGGTGGGTGGGTGTTTAAACGTTCCTTTAGAGCGAGGGGTTCCCGTTCAACAAGCCATGATGGAGGGAAAAAGGGAAAGGGTTGACACTTACGAGTCTAAAATCTCAGTAAAATTTTTACAATACTAAAATCTTGCTGTGGCCGGCAACAGTAAAATAAAAGGAGTTTGCAAATCCCCGTCGTCTTCATCCCGGTAAACAGAAAGCTCGTTGTTTTTCTTCCCCCCACATTGCGCCTCTTCGTTACAATGGGACCCCTTGGCACAATTATGAACATCCCGCTTGGATGTGAAAAAGGAGATGATTTTTTTCTCCTCCCTCCCCCCCGACATCATTACGTGGGGCCCACCGTGACATATCTAGGGGGGGCCCGTTACATCATCTACGTGGGGCGCCCCCCTGAATCATTACGTGGGGGCCCCCCCCGTGAAAAACATTTAGTGGGGGCGGCCCCGTGAATATCTAGTGGGGTTTCAGTCGTCACTCACGAAGGCAAAAGGTCGACCCATAGGCACGGTCCTGCTGTCGCCGGGGACGTAACCCCTAGGGACACCCCTACTGCTGGGGGAGGGGAGGAGGAGGGTTGCGAAGGTCTTTGGCAGGAGAAGTACCTGCCTGGCAAACTGTTCTGCCGTAATTGTTACCAAAAGGGGGGGGTTTGGATATGAAGGTAGGTGGATATACAAGTACATGTTTTAAAACATATGGCCCTGGACGAAGAGGTTTTCACCCCGAGGAAGGCTGGACGAAGAGGTGGTTGGTTCGTTGTCCACAAGGAGGCTGGACAAAGTGGTTGTCAAAAGGAGGCTGGACGGTAAGTAGAGGACGTGTCCTTCATCCTCATGTCTCCAGTGGGGGTGTTGTGAAGTGGGGGATGGGGCCCCCGGGGAAAATTTAAACTGTCGCCCCCTGGTCCTAGGGAGGGGTGGAGGAGGGGGAGGGGGAGGGTTTGGGGGGAGGGAGTGGGGGGGGGGTTGAAGGAGGGACGGGGATGGGGTGGGCCCCCAGCTGGGACGAGAGCCCGAGATAAAAAGGGATCTTTGAGGCCAACCCCAAGTGAGGAAGAGGAAGCGGGTAAGCCCCCCCCTGCCCCATGACACATCTTCCCCCCCAGACTCCCCACACCCCCCCTTAGGGACTTCTCCCCACCTCAGGTTCAAGTGGTGGTGATGGGGTGTGTGGAAGGTTGGGGGTTGGTGTGGTGAGGGTTTGGTGGGGATGGTGGTGAGGGTGTGGTGGTGGGTTGGAGAAGGAAATTTGATGAGGAGCGTGAAATTTTCCCAAACGCTTCGGTGCTCTGTCATCACGCCCCCCCATCCCTTAACTCCCCCCCACCCCTGTTTTTCGGGGGTGCCCTCATCCCCCTGAAAACCGGGGGGGACCGGGGGGGGGGGCCCTTCTCCCCCCTGTACCTGGGGACTGCTTCCCTCCCCCTGTACCTGGGGACCTGCCCTCACCTGCCCCTGTACCTGGGGATGCCCCACCTCCCCCCTGTCATGGGGACTGCCCTCCCTGCCTGTACCTGGGACCTTCCCCCCCACCCCCCCCTGTACCGGGGGAAACCTGCCTCACCTGCCCCCTGTACCTGGGGACCTGCCCTCCCTCCCCCCTGTACCTGGGGCCCTGCCCTCCCCTGCCCCCTGTACTGGGGATGCCCTCCCCTTTGCCCCCTGTACCTGGGGACTGCCCCCCCTGCCCCTGTAACTGGGGCCCTCCCTTCCCTGCCCCCTGTACCTGGGGGGCCTGCCCTCCAGACTACCCAGATATAAAAAACAGAACAAAAAAGAAGCCAAGAGAAACAGGCCACTGGGTCCCTTTTAAAGCGTATGTAACAGCCCCTGGGGTTACTGTAACTTTGTACTGCCCCTTGGGGGGTCTACTGTAACATGTACTGTACTGTACTTGATTTTTCCACGGGAAATTTTACTCCCACTATGAATCTCTTCATTACAGTTACTGTATTTTCTATAAAAATTTTTCCCAAATTTCCCTACAGTTTTCCCTAAAACCCATGTATCAAAAAGGTCATGATTCTGTACCCTTTTATTCAGGGGTTTTTAATAGAAACATCTCGTATCCGGGGGTTGTTAGTTCTTGTCCGGGGAGCTTTCAGTAACACCATAAAGTCTATATTACACTTGTTTCTACTGAGAAACACCACTAGTAAAAATACCCCATCCAAGTCTCAGGCGCGTCAAGAAAAGTGGTTTTCCCCCTGCGCTTCTGTTTCGCAAAAAGGGGGGGTGGTGTGGGGGGATGTTTCTGTGCCTTTGTCGCGTTTGGGCTTGTGCGCGCCGTCTGTGTCTCGTCGGGTGCACAGAGACTAGGCCGGTGAGGAAGGCCCCCAACACACACACACACACACAACAACAAGAGCGGGCACGCAGCCCGGGTGGGGGGGGGTGTGGGTTTGTGGGTGTGGGGGTTTAGCGTTGGAAAAGGGGGGTGGGGTTCAAAACTGACCCCCCCACCACATCGGAGGTTGACAACGGTTTCGTATCCCCCAACGGTGGTTTAGGTAAGTACCGTCGTACCCCTTTCCCCCCCCCCTTTAAACCCCGTGTACCCCATCCCCCTTTATACTATGGCTAATGGTACCCCAAAGGTGGTTTTCCTTCACCAGAGCCCACAGTACCCCATATTCTTCCCGTTATCGTCCAGATAAAAATTTCTCATGTCACTTCACACTGTTTTTTCACTGTTTTGGCTTTCACCAAACAGCAGGCCCAAATTCCCAAGGCTATCTAGGGTCTGTAATATAAGTCGCCGTTTACTGTTGCTTAGCTCCCATTTCTCTTTCTCTCCTCTCTTCTCTCTCCTTTTCTCTCTCTCTCTCTTCTCTCTTCTCTCTCTCTCCTATTTTTGGTTGAGTGGAGAGTTGTCCTCCTTGGCCCAATTCGGTTTTAACGTTTACAGTGACGTCCCCGCGATGTCTTACATCACCCCTGACGTATTTGCTACCTATCCCTTCCCTACCCCCTTACGTAACTCTGGGTGACACCCCTGAAGCTTCTGTTGCCCCGGGGGGTCTGTGCTGGGACATGGCTATTTTAGTCTTTGCCAGGGGTTTCTGGGGGGGGGGGGGGGGGGTTAGGTCAGCAGCAGCCCCCGATTTCGGGGGGAGGTCAGCAGCAGCCCGAGATTATCAGGGGGAGGTCAGCAGCAGCCCCAGACTATCAGGGGGAGGTCAGCAGCCTCCCAGACTATCAGGGGGAGGTCAGCAGCCTCCCAGATTTATCAGGGGGAGGTCGCACCCTCCCGGGACATCAGGGGGGGTCAGCAGCCGCCCAGACTATCAGGGCCAGGTCAGCAGCAGCCAGACTATAGGGGAGGTCAGCAGCTAAGAACTATGGGGGGAGGTCAGCAGCCGCCCCAGACTATCAGGGGCAGGTCAGCAGCAGCCCCAGACTATAGGGGGAGGTCAGCAGCCTCCCAGACTATCAGGGGAAGGTCAGCAGCCCCCCAGACTATCAGGGGAGGAGGGGGTAGGAGGCCATCAACCTCAAGTGAGGGACGACCAGGGTTATACACATGGCCGGGCCCCACATACTGGTTGCCGGGGCAAAGGGTCTTGGTTAAGTTGGCCTGGCCGGGCCCCAGGCAAAATGCGCCCCCCTTGACCCCCACGAGGCAAGCGACCCCCACGTACGACCCTAAACCCCCACGAGGCAAAGCGCCCACGTACGACCCCCCTTGACCCCCGCGGGGCAAGGACACCCACTTTACGCCCCCCCCCCTTGACACCCACGGGGCCCAGCGACACCCACGTACGACCCCCTGACACCCGCGAGGAAGCAAAACCCCCACGTACGACCCCCCCCTGAACCCACGAGGAAAGGGGAACACCCAGTACGCCCCCCCTGAAACACGAGGCAAGCGAAAACAAGTACGCCCCCCCTGACACAGAAGGCAAGCGACACACGTACGACCCCTGACACCGGGAGGCAAGCGACCCACGAACGCCCCCCCCTGACCACCACGAGGCAAGGGGGACCCCCAGTACGACCCCCTGACACCCGGAGGCAGCGACACCCAGTACGACCCCCCCTTACCCCCACGAGGCAAGCGAACCAGTACGACCCCCTGACACCCACGAGGCAAGCGACCCCCGTACGACCCCCCTGACACCGCGGGGGAAGGGGACACCCACGTAGGGACCCCCTGAAACCCGCGAGGCAAGCGACACCCACTTTCGCCCCCCTAAACACCGCGAGGCAAGCGGCCCCCACGTACGACCCTGTGAGCATCACCCCAATCGACCTTACCACCCCCCCTCTGTGTCGCCAATAGGCAAGCAACGGCCCAACATTCCCCCCCCCACCCGAAGCTTTAAACGCACGACCCCGGGGACGCCATCAGATTTCTCTCCCCCCCCTCCCTCCCATCCACTAAAAAACCCAAGGGGGAGGAAGTTAGGGGGAGGGGGAGGGAGGGAGGTGGGGGACGTGAGCAGAATCAGCGTCACCCGGATCGTGGTCGGTTGTGAGAAATCCAATGGTTAAGTCCGCCCCTTGGCAATGCGGGCCCCCCCCCACAACGTGTGTGGGTTGGTTGTGTGTGTGTGTGTGTTTTAAAAGGGGTCCCCCAACCCCTTCTGGGGGTTAAAAACCCAAGAGACCCTACCGTCAGAAAAATTGGGTAGCAGTGTAGCCAATACATCTGCGGCATTTGTTAAAATTTCCTCATCATGCTAATGGTTGTACTTGGACAAACCCTGGGGCCCTCACCCTGGCTTGATGATGATGCCGGGTCAGGGCCTGACCAAGGGCTGCCCAACGGGATGGGAAACGAGACGATAGTCGTCAATATGGCAATGGAGGAGAGCAAGAGGAAATTATTTAAACCCAGGATCATTGCATAAACGAGGGTTCGGGGGCGGGTAGGAGCCAAGATAAAGACATGCCCCCTTGTAGGTCATTCTCCCGGGCATTTTCCAGTCCCCACGTCTCTCCGGCCCCGTCCTGACGATGTGGTTAAGCCATCGTTCCGATCAACGTGTTCTGTTGTTTCTGCTTCAAAAAAACGACCAACCCGTCCGTCTGTGTGACCCCAGTGTGACTAGTAGGGTCAAGCGCCATGCACCCCGGCATACGAAGACCACTGACCCTTAAACAGGAAGGGTTATCCCCGTTGACTACCGCCCCAAAAACGTTTATGCAATTTTTGCGGGGGGGGTCCGTCAACGGCGGCACGCCCGTACATTTTCACATATCGGGTGGTCGCATGTCTTAAATGTACGTTTTCGTCAGTAAGTAAAGGGGTCAACCGTAGACACCAAAAGGCGTTCGGCAACAGATCAGCCCTTTCCCCAGTGGGTGCTTTTGGTCAATCCCTTCCCCAAAACAAAACAAACAACGGGAGCCCCTTTGGGGGGCTAAATCGTCAATTGCTGTCCCTTTACCCATATGATCCTCCTCCTTTCCCCTTCCCCTCCTCCCTCTTGACTCGATCCTCTTCTGCATCCTCTCTCCTCTGCCACTCCCCCCTTTCTGCCACCCCGACTCTCCTCTGCCCCCCGACTCCTCCTCGCACTCTGAGTCCTCCCCTGCCCTACCTCCCCCCCGCAAATGGAATCACAGCAGCTGCCGCAAATTTTTTTGAATTAGGAGCCCGAAAACCTTCATTGGACGCATGGCATAAAACCCATAGGTTGGGCAATTCCTCCAAACCCCTCTCCCATCTGACAAGGTGGAGATCCTGACAACCCTCTCCCATAGCCCCACACGAGATCAAGGAAGACCACCCTTCCCCACGGTATTTACCCACCCTTTACCTACACCCCGGGATCCTGTAAAATCCAGCCCACCACCTCAACTTTACCCCTCTGACTGATCCGCCCGCCTACAGCAATTCGCAAGAACCCCCTCACTTATGCACATTTTGTAAACCATACGCCTTCTCCATACCACTCCCTGTATACACTCGCTCAGGCGATGGAGAGGGAGGTAGAAAGCATTGGGTTTAGGTAGTTGAAAGGGGGTGATACTCCGTTTGTGAAAAAACACACACACACACACGTTTTTGTGAACAGCGCTAAACCCACCACACACACAAAAACCCCAATTATGCTGAACCGCGCTCACCCCCCCCCTCCCGTCTGAGGTCATGCAACGCTGCCTAGTTTAACAAAAGGGGCAAACCCCAAAAAGCTTATAGGGTGTTTCAAGTCGAACGCGACGACCTCTGTGTGGTCTTTATATACGATCTCCTGTAGTCTTATTGTTGGATGTTTTCAAGTCTTATCAGATGTGCTGAAGTCTTGTGTGCTGACCTGAAAGCTTAAATGATGCCTTATTACATACCCTGAAGTCAATGCGATGTCTGGAAGCCTTATAGGAAGTCTTATTCGCACCAAAGCATTGTTAGCAAAGGGGTCAGGTTTCCCCTTCTACACCTGTGTAGAAAACAGATTGTGGAGAGAGAGAGAGAGAGAGAGAGAGAGAGAGAGAGAGAGAGAGAGAGAGAGAGAGAGAGAGAGAGAGAGTCTCCCCCCCCCCAATCATTTCTCCATCAAGTTCTGTGGCGCAAGGTTCTTGATCGAATAGTAGCTGCACGTGTGGTAATGATGGTGGAGGAGGTGGTGGAGATGGTGGAGGTGGTGGTGGAGATGTTGGTGAGGATGGTGGTGGTGGAGATGGTGGTAGAGATGGTGGTGATGATGGTGGAGGTGGTGGTGTTAATGGAGATAGTAGTGGAGATGGATCTATTGGTGGAAGAGGTGGTGGTGGAGGTGATGGAGATGGTGTTGGAGATGATGGCGATGGTGCTGGTGATGAAAAGTTCGACAAGTCCAAGTTTAAACCGTCCTGTCATCTTCCCACCTCCAGCCCCAGTGGTAACCTAACCCCCCTCCCCCTCCTCTATCCTACACAACCCGGAGCTACGGGTCACTCACCCACTTGATGTAATTCCGTGTCACGGTAAGGCGAGACCTACCCTGACCAACACTGGTATGAAACACTTGTCATATTCCTTCAGCCATATTGACGAAGGATTAAACTTAAATATTCCATCTTCTTACCTGTCATACACACAAACTGATAAAAACAAAAAATTATAATAATTGCAATAATAATAGTACTGCTACCACTACTAATACTGATAATTATAGTAATAGTAAATAATAATAATAATAATAATAATGATAATAATAATAATAATAACTATAATAACAATAATAATAAATTATAATTATGATTATAATAATAATAATAATAATAATAATAATAATAATAATAATAATAATAATGACCACTTTACTAACTCGCTAACTTCGCCACAACAATAAACAATAACAAAGTAAAAAAAAAAAAAGGAGTATTGTTTATTCTGTCCTCAGTAAACACTTTATCAGAATTCATATATGAAGGTAAACATGAATTAAGAAGACATCGCGATAAACCACTAATTCAATTATCCCGTTTGGTGTAATAACGAAAAGAACGCACCCCCGTCATTCCTAAAGGAACGAACGCCTCACGAACGGATTCGAAGGCAGGCGACAACACCCCAAGGAAGACGTGTTTTTATGCTTGTGTTTTCTTTCACCTTAATTTCACACGCTGGAACACCACCCCACCAGGGCTCTCATGCACCGTCATGCACCCCTATGTTTCCTAATAACACCTCTTGTGCATGACGGTACGACCCTTCTGCATGACGGTACGACCTTGTGCATGACGGTACGACCCTTCTGCATGACGGTACGACCCTAGAGCACGACGGTACGACCCTTGTGCATAACGGTACGACCCTTGTGCATGACGGTATACGACCCTTGTGTATAACGGTACGACCCTTGGGTAGAGCGACCTGACCTTTGACCTAACCCTTATAGGGTCAGGTGAAAGTCCAATTAATCATACACAAGGGTCGTATCGTCGTGCTCAAGGATCGTATACCGTCGTGCTCAAGGGTCGTACCGTCGTACTGAAGGGTCGTACCGTCGTGCTCAAGGGTCGTACCGTCGTACTGAAGGGTCGTACCGTCGTGCTCAAGACATTCCTTTAAAAAAAAGAAAGTCAAATTTCCTAAAAGAACAATCATCGTTCGTGTGACTCTCCCGCGTTCAGGCATCCCATTTTCTCTCCAGTTATTCTGTTATTCCTCGTTTAAAGTCGCTTGTTCCAGATTATCTTATTACCTCTTCAACAGCCTAATCACCTTCCTCTACCTTGTAGTTAATGGCTTTTATTTTTTTTTTTTTTACCACCCTCACGTTTTCTACAAGCCCTCCCACCCACTCCCCATTTTCCATTACCATTTATTTCCCCCATCAAAATCTCCCGTCACTTCCTCGTCTCTCATCACCTCCCCCCCCCCCCCCCTCTCCCTTAATCTCGTCTCTGGTAATTCTCTTCCCTCTGGCATGCCTGAGCAGACCTCGTCACGCGCAACCCATTTTCTCAAATGATCGCAAGAAAAACGGGCGGCGGGACCCGTCCACTCCTCTTGGCGGGCGCATGATAGTGATTACCCACGGGCGCGCGGGGGGGTGGGTGTGTTTCTGTTGCCATTTCAGTCGGAGGAGCGAAAGTGCCGGAAAGAAAGCTGGTAAATGCTGCCTTCTCGCAGCCACAGCAGTCGAAACTGAATGATGGAATAGTTACCCCACAAGCACGTGTATCCGGAGAAAACGGGCTGTCAGTGTGTGTGTGTGTGTGTGTGTGTGTGTGTGTGTGTAATAATCAAAGGAGCGAACCACAGTAATAATCCCTAAATTAAACTGAAATAAGATGAAAATACTGTTTGAAATAAGATGTAAACAACGTCTGAAATAAGTAAACAACCTCTGAAATAAGATGGAAACAACGTCTGAAATTAGAAGTAAACAACGTCTGAAATAAGATTGTAACCATTAACAACTATTATAAGCCTATCAACAACCATTAACAACTATTATAAGCCTATCAACAACCATGAACAACCAGTATAAACCTCATAAAAACCATTAACAACTAGAATAAGGCTCAAACAACCAGCTCACAACAGCCAGCTCACAACAACCGGTTCACAACAACCAGCTCACAACAACCGGTTCACAACAACCAGCTCACAACAACCGGCTCACAACAACCGGCTCACAACAATCAGCTCACAACAACCAGCTCACAACAATCAGCTCACAACAACCAGCTCACAACAACCGGCTCACAACAATCAGCTCACAACAACCAGCTCACAACAACCGGCTCACAACAACCAGCTCACAACAACCAGCTCACAACAACCGGCTCACAACAACCAGCTCACAACAACCAGCTCACAACAACCAGCTCACAACAACCGGCTCACAACAACCAGCTCACAACAACCAGCTCACAACAACCAGCTCACAACAACCAGCTCACAACAACCGGCTCACAACAACCAGCTCACAACAACCAGCTCACAACCAATACACGACTCACAACCAGGCGAGCTGGTTCTGTGAGTGTGGTAGTACCACAACATCAGGATCCACCTGACGACCACATTCCTGGTTGTGGGTGTGGTTGTGATTGCAGGTGAGCTGGCATCACTGTAAGACTTACTTGTGGTTGTAGGGGTTAATGTGGTTGTAGGGGTGAGCTGATGTTGTAGGGGGGTTGACTGGGGTTTTCAAAGGTTGGTTATGGTTGTAATGGGTTGACAAAGGTTGTTAAGAGGTGGTGGGTTAAGGTTGTAAGGGGTCGGGGGAGGGTTGATTGTGGTTGTCAGTGGTTGGTTATGATTGTAATAGGGTTGGCTATGGTTGTAAAGGGGTTGATTGTGGTTGTCAGTGGTTGGTTATGATTGTAATGGGTTGGCTATGGTTGTAAGAGGGGTTGATTGTGGTTGTTATAGGCTAATAATGGTTGCTGGGAGTTGGTTATAATTGATAACTAGCAGATGTAGTAATTAATAAACATACAAGTGTGTTCAACAGGCAAATCCCACTCCTTCATGGTATATTGAACATGTTCATTACAACACTAGAGGAACAACAGTGTTTCTAAAGGCACTTGTGTTGTAAACCTCGACGGTAAACAAGACGAAAAAAAACAACAAAAGTTATACATATTGCGATTATATATGAAGTGTTGCAAACGGTGAAACTGGAGAGGTGACGGCACCTCAGTGTTGCCAACGCCTCTGCAATGATACGCCTTTTGGTGTCTTGAACACTTGAGCACGACGGTACGACCCTTGAGCACGACGGTACGACCCTTGAGCACGACGGTACGACCCCTGAGCACGACGGTACGACCCTTGAGCACGACGGTACGACCCTTGAGCACGACGGTACGACCCTTGAGTACGACGGTAAGACCCTTGAGCACGACGGTACGACCCCTGAGCACGACTGTACGACCCCTTGAGCACGACGGTACGACCCTTGAGCACGACGGTACGACCCTTGAGCACGACGGTACGACCCTTGAGCACGACGGTACGACCCTTTGAGCACGACGGTGCGACCCCTTGAGCACGACGGTACGACCCTTGAGCACGACGGTACGACCCTTGAGCACGACGGTACGACCCTTGAGCACGACAGTACGACCCCTTGAGCACGACGGTACGACCCTGGAGCACGACGTTCCGACCCTTGAGCACGACGGTACGACCCCTTGAGTACGACGGTACGACCCCTTGAGCACGACCCCTTGAACAAGACGGTGCGACCCCTTGAGCACGACGGCACGACCCCGTAGCACGACGGTACGACCCTTGAGCACGACGGTACGACCCTGGAGCACGACGGTACGACCCTTGAGCACGACGGTACGACCCTTGAGCACGACGGTACGACCCTGGAGCACGACGGTACGACCCTTGAGCACGACGGTACGACCCCTTGAGCATACAGTATACCGCATCTCCACACTACCTTAATACAGTATACTGTATCTCCACACTACCTTAATACAGTATACTGTATCTACATACAATCCTGTATAGCTCGCAAAATGCTCGAACTCCTCTCCAGTATACAGTAGACCACGTGAACTGTATAATGACCAGAGTATACCAGGGTATACACTACACCCTCCCAGGGTGTATGAAAGCCCTGTATACCTCCATGTGTACTGTATATTCCCGTGTATGAATTCCCCGACTGGCGACCATGTATGCTATACAATGACTCCCCTATGCGCGCGCGCGCGCACACACACACACACACACACACAACAGATCACTGACCCTGGGTACGTACGTGTACGAGACCTGAGTGTATTGGAGACACAGGTGTCTGGGGGTCAAGTGTGTGTGTGTGTTGCTTCTGTCCTGATGATCTTTTGAACGGTTACTAAGCTACACCCACAGGTCTTGTCCTACACCCACAAGTCCTCTCCTACACCCACAGGTCCTTCCCCTACACCCACAGGTCCTCCCCTACACCCACAGGTCCTCCCCTACACCCACAGATACTCCCCTACACCCACAGGTCCTCCCCTACACCCACAGGTGCTCCCCTACACCCACAGATACTCCCCTACACCCACAGATACTCCCCTACACCCACAGGTCCTCCCCTACACCCACAGGTCCTCTCCTACACCCACAGGCGAAGGAGTTAATGGATGCGTCACTTGGGCGGGTGACAGGTGGGTAACCTGATCTACCTCTGGCTCGCCTCTGATTCACCGCCTCCTGGGAACTCACCACACCCCCACTCCCCTCAGCCCCACCATGTGATTCACCCACACTCCCCCTCAGCCCCTACCCATGTGTTTCCCCACCCCCCTCCCCTCAGCCCTAACCATGGATTACCCCCACTCCCCTCAGCCAGCCTCACCAGTGATCACCCCCACCTTCCCCTCCACCGCCCTACATGTGATTCACCCACCACCTCCCCAGCAGCTACCATGTGAATACCACCACCTTCCCCTCAGCTCTTACCATGTGATTCACCACCCACCCACCTCCCCCTCCAGCCAGCCCCTCACCCATGTGAATCACCCACCCACCTTCCCCCTCCAGCCCTTACCATGTGATTCACCCACCCACCCACTCCCCCTCCAGCCCCTCACCCATGTGATTCACCCACCCACCTCCCCCTCCAGCCCCTCACCCAAGGCCTTATGTACATCTGTGCCACATACACAAGGTCCTACGTGCATCTGTGCCACACACATACACACACACACAAGGCCCTACGTACGTCTGTGCCTCACACACACAAGGCCCTACGTACATACATTCCAGATCTGGGCTTGAAAAAAATAAACTGGGCCAACCGGACCAAGAAGATCTAACCGGATCTATAAGGATTAACCGGACCCATAAAACAGAGAGAGAGAGAGAGAGAGAGAGAGAGAGAGACCCGGCAACTGTAGAGGGGTGTAAATATAAACATTAGGTATGTGAGAGTTTGATCTTTGAGTTCCCGAGATTCATGTGAGTTCCCGAGACTCATGTGAGCTCCAGGGATTTATGTGAGTTCCCAGAGATTCATGTGAGTTCCCAGAGACTCATGTGAGTTCCAGGGATTCATGTGAGTTCCCAGAGATTCATGTGAGTTCCCAGAGACTCATGTGAGTTCCAGGGATTCATGCGAATTCCCAGAGATTCATGTGAGTTCCCAAGACTCACGTGAGTTCCAAGAGACGCACGTGAGTTCCACAAACTCACGGGAGTTCCACAGACTCATGTGAGTTCCAGGGCCTCGGGTGACTTCCAATGATCCATGAGAGCTCCGGAGCCCCATGTGAGTCCCCAGAAACTCATGTGAGTCCCAGAAACTCATGTGAGTCCCAGAAACTCATGTGAGTTCCAGCTTCGTGACCCGCTACACCTGGCACCTCCCAGTCACACCAGCAGATACTATAGAATAAACAACAACACATTATTTACCTTCTGATGAAGATGAGAAGCGACGCCTCTGGCTCCCTGTAGCCCCAAAGGATCCCACAGTCCCCAAACTGGGAGCCGATGGGGTCGTCCCCGTGTCCCTCCCCTGTCTTACGCACTCCCACCTGGAGTAATATGATAGTCCCAATAGAAGGGTTGCTGAGCCCTATACAGGAGGCGCTGGTCTGGGGTGGTGAAGCGTATCTGACACACACACACACACACACGGTGGGTCCCAAAGGATCCCACAGTCCCCAAACTGGGAGCCGATGGGGGGTCCCCTCCCCTGTCTTACGCACTCCCACCTGGAGTAATATGATAGTCCCAATAGAAGGGTTGCTGTGCCCTATACAGGAGGCGCGGGTCTGGGGTTGGTGAAGCGTATCTGACACACACACACACACACGGTGGGTCCCAAAGGATCCCACAGTCCCCAAACTGGGAGCCGATGGGGTGTCCCCTCCCCTGTCTTACGCACTCCCACCTGGAGTGATATGATAGTCCCAATAGAAGGGTTGCTGTGCCCTATACAGGAGGCGCTGGTCTGGGGTGGTGAAGCGTATCTGACACACACACACACACACGGAAGGTCGACCCACACTGAGCACGGGGGTCGGTGATCCACTAAGGCGGGGTCCATCTGTTATCTATCTACACTACAGTTGCTGCTGCTGCTGTTATCAGGTACATGATGACGGTGTTCAGATAACGGGGGATACCCCCAGCGGGGATGTGTTAACCCGCCCCAGCCGCCCCTCCTCGCCCCGTGTTTTGCCCCGTGTTTCAATATATCGAATGGCAATAACCAGAGTTGACATTACCTGACACTGATCATAAAATACAGGCGCTCAATCTCAGGGTCTTCTTATCAGTATAGCCTCTTGTAGGGGGGGGGGGACCTTACAAGACCATGGCAAACAAGGACAGTGTCTTCTAACAAACAAGAATATGGCAAACAAGGACAGTGTCTTCTAACAAACAAGAACATGGCAAACAAGAACAGTGTCTTCTAACAAACAAGAATATGGCAAACAAGGACAGTGTCTTCTAACAAACAAGAACATGGCAAACAAGAACAGTGTCTTCTAACAAACAAGAACATGGCAAACAAGAACAGTGTCTTCTAACAAACAAGAACATGGCAAACAAGGACAGTGTCTTCTAACAAACAAGAACATGGCAAACAAGAACAGTGTCTTCTAACAAACAAGAACATGGCAAACAAGAACAATGTCTTCTAACAAACAAGAACATGGACAAATTAAAAACAAAAAATAGGTTTATAAATGCTTACAAAGTTTACATCACCACCATTTTTGTTGATGTTTGACTACTTCACTCTCAAAACCCACCAGGTTTCTCATCAAATTGTAGAGGAAGGAATCTGAAATGATCCAACACGTATGTGAACATGTCTCTGTGTACCAATCATCATCACTTCGGGTGCAGGAAGCTGGTAGAAACAGCCACATCCAACATGGGGCGAGGGGGAGGGAAAGGAGGCGAGAGAGGAGGGGGTTGGTGTGTGTGTGTGTGTGTGTGTGTGTGTGTGTGTGTGAGGGGGTTGTTATCATCATCAACCCCCCCCCCCTTCCTCCATCCCCCATCCGCCACCACCTCCACCTTTGAACTTTTTGCTTCAAAATCAACATATTCGATATTATGACATTTCTAGACTTGAAATACTCATTTAACATGTATCATAATGCTCTGAAATGACCGATATATCATCAGTATGATGCCGAAAACACAAAAAATATTTTGAAATTGGTGAACAAGTTCCATATATATATATATTATATATATATATATATATATATATGTGTGTGTGTGTGTGGTGTGTGTGTGTGTCATGACTTAACCCCTCGGTTCTCTAGGCCGGAGATCTAATACACATTTGTAAGACAAGGCAGGAGAGGGCGTGATGTTATCAATATCTTATCGGATACTAAAGATAAGGCCAGACACGTCACCTTAACCCTAATCCCCCCCCCCATGAGCATGACGGTGCAGCCCTTGGAGGACGAAGGGACGACCCTTGAGCACGGCATTACGACCGTTAGGTATAATGGCCTCGTTAAAAGCCAGATTATCATACCAGGTTCGTACCGCTGTGGTATTACCTGCTTCAGTAATTCTAACAGCTGTACGTTAATTCTCAATACCATATGGTAATAGCGTACGACATCTCGATACCATAACCATCAATACCATATGATAACTCTCCCTACTGTACGATAATTCTCCATACTATACGATAGCACCATACTGTACGATAATTCTCCGTACCGTGCGATAACATCACACGTACGATAATTCTCAGTATCAAATAACACGTCAAACTGTGCGACAATTTTCCATTTCGTACTATAGCTCTCCATACTGTACGATATTTTCATACCGAACGGTAACTCTACAATAACTTAACATCGTACGATAATTCATTACCATATAACCCTAAAGTACAATAACTCTCGGATTCGTACGATACGTCTCGCTGCTGCTGCATTAGACTGGCTTCCGTACAACAAATCTGGCTGCTGCTCCCACATCCTAGGAAGATGTATGGCTTATTTCGCTGCCATACAAGAATTCGCTGTGAATTCTACGATATCTTTTACCAGCGTGAGATAACTTTCAGTCACTGTACGATAACTATTCCTGCCACACCAAAATGTTTCTAGTTCTAAGCCAACATTTCCCGTTGCACACCTGTTCTAGAACATTCAGTTCACCGTGTCACAAAAGGTGTTATTATCCCCTTGCACAAGACGATGCTCGATAATTGTCACCTGTGCACGGTGTCGTGAAAGCAGTTTGAGCGGCAAAATTTCCCTGCCGTAGGCGAAGCGTTCCAACGACAACACATCCTGCACAATAACTTTCAAAAGCTCTCATAATCTTATTAAGAAACTATCTTTTGTTTTTTTTTTTTGCTATAGACAATCGCTTCCACAACTGTGGCCTGTAACCATCACTTTACATAACGATACTTTTCTAACTTTCCACAACAATCGTACACCTGTGCTTTTATAATTTTTTTTTTCATGTCGCGAGACAATTTTCAAATAATTTTGGCAGTTGTAAATGAATCTCTCGAGCTGGATAACTCACGCTAAAGTCTATCTTGTAAGTACATATTACTTCTTTTCTTTCTTTTTTTTTTTCGACATACTGCAGTTCGACAACTCTCGCTGCCGTATGATGCTTTTCCTCTTTGAGGCTGCTGGTGTATGACAATCATCAGATACATAATGAATATATAGTTTCTAACACTACGTCTTTAGTCAAACTTATTTCCTCGGGAAAATTAAGAACTAGAAGAACAATCCCACTTAAGCAGACTCACTTTTAGAGATCATTTTATTCTCAAATTAGAAACATCTTCCACGGAAGAGAACCATCACGAAAGTCCGCCATGGTAACATATGCTCGGACGCATCATCAAAACTATCGTTTGAGCTGCAGGAGAAATTCTCATTTAGCAAGAAACGTAAAATCATAACCTTGCTTTTCACGCTTATCTTTCTCTAACATCCGAATGTCACACTCACCGTTTTCTTCTCTCTTCTAGCAGATGTTAATCTAAAGTTAATATCTCAATCAAAAGTTAATATTAGCGGGAGATAATTTTTTTTGTGTTCTTAAACTTTTTAAAGTGGTACGACCCTGCGGTGATGAGCGGGAACAAATGGCGGGACGGGTTGCTATTACCGTCTAAATAAGACGCACGCTTGATTAAAGTAATTAAAATCAGGTGCAGTAATTAAGGTGAGAGGGAAGGGTAACATTTAAACAAGATGAATGGGACCAGTTAATGTCTGTCTCTCTACTTGTTCCAAAATGTTTCGTACACACACACACACACACACACACTGCCTCGTCGGCGTTCCAATAGGCGCTCATAAAAGGAGTTCTATTCCATACAAAGAGTTCTATTCCATAAAAGGAGTTCTATTCCATACAAGGAGTTCTATTCCATACAAGGAGTTCTGTTTCATACAAGGAGTTCTAATCTATACAAGGAGTTCTATTCCATACAAGGAGTTCTATTCTAACCTAACCCAGTCTTCCCCCCTTCCACTGGCCAATCAGCAGAGGGCCGGGCCCCTCTGTTGTGAGAATGACCCACAATTGGATGACCTCATGCAGACCTTAACACGAGCAGCTTACCATCTCTCCAGTGTCGTCTGGCCCTCAACACGATGCCCGCGTTGCTCTAGGAGAGTCTTGCGTTCGATTAGAACGACAATGACACCGGGAGAGTCTTGCGTTCGATTAGAACGACACTGACACTCCAAATCAGAGCGACTCTTATTGAACAGTCTGGCGATATGTGGACTAACATCTACCATCCCTCCACCTCGTTAAGACTCGTCAACCACCCCTCCACCTCGTTGAACTCACCAACTACCCCTCCACCTCGTTAAGCTGCCTTAACCATCAGCACGTAGCTGGAGGCAAGACCTGGAGGGCTCACGCCTTCGTCGTCTGTACCAAAAAGCTGTTGAGGTAATCCTCCAAGACACAGCATGAGCCCCAGGGCTGAGGACAGGTAGTCCCCCTCTCTCCAGAGCTGAGGAGAGGTAGTCCCCTCCTCTCTCTCCCCAGGGCTGAGGAGTAGTAGTTCCCCTCTCTCTCTCCCCAGGGCTGAGGAGAGGTAGTCCTCTCTCTCTCTCTCTCTCTCTCTCTCTCTCTCTCTCTCTCTCTCTCTCTCTCTCTCTCTCTCTCTCCACACACACACCTTCCAGTCCCTCAACCTGTTGCGTCCCACGGGGACACGAGGCTGGGATACTTAACACTTCCTCATCCCGTGATACATGATGCCCTGATGTATGCATGTATCTGCTCGAGGGAGGGAGTGAGGGAGTGAGGGAGGGAGGGAGGGAGGGAGGTCAAGGAACCTCACTCGGGCATCAGCATTTGACAACACCGCCTCCCGTCTATCAAAATCCTCCATAGATTTAGACCATCGCTTACCATACCGTCATCAACCACACCTAGATTGTTAGCCAGGCATAACAGCCTTGTTTCTACCCCCCCCCCCCCCCCCGTCACACTCCTACTGTCTCATGAGACAGACGACAGACCCCTCCAGCCTCCCACAAGTTGCTCCGTACATCAAACTACCAGCCCTGTCCCACCCTCTACTGTCTCACTGGGCCCCAGCCTCTCACAAGTTACTCCGTCCACCAAACTTCCAGCCCCGTCCCACCCCCTTCTGTCTGACTGGGGCCCCCTCAACCCCTCCAGGTTCTCCAGTCCATCTAGCTTCTCCACGTGACTTTGGAAAATGAGTGAAGCCACAGGGAGCACTTTAGCACCACCACCGTCAGCTCAGCCACGTATCTTCCCTACCTTCTTCGTGAACAAACGTGGACGCCCTCCACCTGACCACATACCATAAACACCACAACTTCTTCCTCCTGGACCTCATCTGCGCTTGGCCACACACCACCGTACATGATGGTGAACGAGGGCACGTAAAAATCATCCTCGGTGCCTCTTTAACACCAACTACACAGAGGCGCTCAACACACCGTGGGTCTTCCAGACTCTCTCCAGTCATCGCCTGGACCTCATCCGCCGACTCATGATGAAGCTACTACACCACCACTCGCCATCGTCATCTCCTGCCACCAGAGATCCTTCGTCCCCAAGTTACAGTTCGGTACCACAACCACACCCAGTCCATCATCCAAGCTGGTACAGACCATTACAAGAACAGCTCCATCCCAACCATTGTGAACATCATTAAAAATGGACTACCACCCAAACGTTTGTGTAAAACAGCATTGTTATATCACTCCTTATCAAAATAATAATAATAATAATAATAACAATAATAATAATTATCATTATTATCAATCACCAAGGAAGATGCCAGACGCACGATGACTGACCCCCATTTGCCCAATAAATCATCCACTTCCTAAACAGGAGAGAAACTTCTGGCTGCTGCCAATGATACATTTTCGGAAAACACAAAACAAAACAAAAAAAAAATATGTCAGTCTTGAACGAAAAGACTGAGCCGTCAATATACGAGGTATGAAGAGAAATAATGGCGGGGTTGAGTGGTTATCACCATGGAACAATGGCATCCAGCGAGCAGACGAGAAGGTACGGAGGGACAGAATCTGCTAGTATGTACAGACAATCTATAAATCATATTCTCCATATGTAATTAGTCCCAATATAGACCTATGGTTCATCCTAGTATCAAACACTTAATTACTTTACAAAGACTTTCCATCCTAGTATCAAACACTTAAATACTTTACACAGGGACTCCATCCTGGTATCAAACACTTAATTACTTTCCACAGTGACTTTCCATCCTAGACTCATACACTTAAATACTTTACACATGGACTTTCCATCCTAGTATCAAACATTTAACTACTTTACACAGTGACTTTCCATCCTAGTCTCATACACTTAAATACTTTACACAGCAACTTTCCATCACTACTTTACACAGTGACTTTCCATCCTAGTCTCATACACTTAAATACTTTACGTAGGGACTTTCTTCCGCCTCGAAAAACCCGACCATACCGACATACTACCACGAATTAGAAAAAGGTTAAAGCGACGCTTCTCTTCCCACGGGTCGCTAACCACTACCAGCAGTGGTTATGGAAGGTAATTAGCCCCAGCAAATGTCAGTCGTTCATGGCTTAATTACGACCGGTCAGCTGTGGATAGGTTCAGAACCCGGTGTACCACCTCCCTGAACACGACGGTACGACATTTGAGTACGACGGTACGACCCTTGATCATGACGGTACGAACCTTGAGTACGACGGTACGACCCTTGATCACGAAGGTATGACCCTTGAGTACAACGGTACGACCCTTGAGCATGACGGTGCGACCCTTGAACACGACGGTGCGACCCTTGAGCACGAAGGTACGACCCTTGATCACGAAGGTATGACCCTTGAGTACAACGGTATGACACTTGTACACGACGGTACGACCCTTGAACACGACGGTACGACCCTAGAGCATGACGGTGCGACCCTTGAACACGACGGTACGACCCTTGAACACGACGTTACGACCCTTGAGCACGACGTTACGACCCTTGAACACGACGGTACGACCCTTGAGCATGACGTTACGACCCTTGAACACGACGTTACGACCCTTGATCACGAAAGTACGACTCATGAGCACGACGGTATGACCCTTGTATACAACGGTACAACCCTTGGGTGGCCTAGCATCTGACCTGACCCTTTTAGGGGTCGTACCGTCGAAACTAAAGGTCGTAGTGTTGAAGCCAAAAGGTCGTACTGTTGGAGGAGTCATTACATTTCCCCCGTGCAATCAGGTCGTCTGGTCGTATGTCCTAGGATTCTTCACTCTCAAAATCCTTTAAGAAAAAGCTCTCTCTCTCTCTCTCTCTCTCTCTCTCTCTCTCTCTCCCCCGACGACCTGGGACGTTCAAGTGTTCTCTGAGGTTCGGAGTTGCCTCCTCCTGGCATCTCCCAACCCAAGATAATGGACGGTAAAGTTGGGTATAATGGACGGTAAATATAGACTTTCTATTTTCACTTGACAAATAGGCATATTTGTCTTTCCTTCCTCAACACCACGGCTCAATCCGCGCGTTTTCTTATCCCTCCAACGTGTATCCGACTATTCCCATACTTTATTCCCTATTTCTTAACCAATTTCCTCTTAACCAATTATTGACAGACATACACAGTCCCTATTTCAATCAGCTACAAGCATGGGGTGCACAAAGTGCCACACCCACCCCAGTGTAATTGGTTGCGAAGTTAATGGTACTAGCCAGAGTACAAAGACATTCTCTAGGTCACAATTTCAAGCGGCAGTACCATCAATTACCAATACCAACATAAGAAAAGAAGGTCAAATTGGCTAAGGCAATCCTATTATTACCCGATATGTTATTATTGCCTGTCACTATGAACAGTATCATTGTCATCTTCAGTCGACGCAATCAGTCTTCTCTCTCACCATCACCAGTCAGGACTGCTGTCACTATCACACTCACCATCACTGTGAAACACCACAGTCATCACTGTCACCATCAAAATCAGGCATCGGTAGATCATCTGCATCATTATCAGTCATGATCAGCCACATTCACAGTCTTCATTCACTATCACTGTCACTATCACTCATCAATCATTATCGCTGTCACCATCAGATATTACAGTCACTATCATCACCAGAATCATTACAATCACAATCATTATCACCATCACAATAAATCACAGTCACTACCATCATCATCGCAGTCATGATAATCACTATCAACTGTCACCATCACACATCAGCATCACATTCACAATCAATTGCAGTGTTCCCAGGTCATTCTGAGCATTCGAATCTTTACCATACACTTCACTATCAGTATCTTAAGATACTATATACTTCACCATCAGTATCTCAGATACTATATATTTCACCCTCCACACCATACTCGGTTAATGACATGGAGATATCCTCATGTACTTCACAAACAACACTATTTCACTATCATTTTCACCATCTAAAAAGGTTATTCACTCTGTTGGCCAGCGTCGTCACTATCTTCACTTTCATCACCGTTCGTTTCATGTCATCATCATTCATCATCCCACGTTAGTCAAAGCCTGCCACACGATAATTCATCTTGTATACCCAAAATGCCTCCTTGTCCCACTGCAGTTTAAAGCACATCACAAATACCATCTTAATAACAAGCAATTATCACTGATGTCATCAAGTCTTTAAGCAATTATACACCAAGAATCATATTACCTTAAACGCCGGGGGGGGGGGGTACTTAATAACCCCTGGTGATTAGTGGTAAAGTTAATATGGTGGCAGCTTTAATGAGGTGTTGATATGCCTCATAGAGACATGAAATATGAGCAGGGTTGAGACGGAAGGTGGACGGGGATATGGGTCCTGTAGTGTGTGATATTAGTGGGACGAGAGTACCGGATCCCCTGTGTGCGAGAGGCGCGTAAGAAAGGGGGTGCGACAAGTGTGTGCGACAGAAGTTACAAAAAGTTTGTGACAGGAGTTCGACATGGTTGAGATAAGGAGTTCGACAGATCTGCGACAAGGGTTCGACGAGCTGCGACATGGGGTTCGACAGGGGTGCGACAAGGATTCGACGAGAAGTGACTCGGGTTCGACGGGATGCGACAGAGGTTCGACGGGTTGCGACAGGTCCCAAAGACGTACCTGCACTCCACTGTCATGGCAAGTGGTGCTGGCAGAGCACTCTGGGGGGTGGCTCTCGGTCGTCCTGTGGTGCTGAGCACTCCTCACAAACTGGGTAGGCGGCGCTGTGCAAGGAGAGCGACTACCACCTCCAGCGGACGGCTATACGGCTCACTGCCTTCTGGCCTGTCCAGCCCCTCGTGAGCACCTAGGTACCTACCTTCCGCGCTGCCGCCACCACCACCACCACCACCCACACCTCCACCACCACCCGCTAGCGCCGCCCACAGGGCACACCGGGTGGGGAGGAGGAAGGGGGGAGGGGTGTCACTCCCGCACACATGGGGCGGTGGGGGGAGAGGGGCCACTCCCGCACACACGGGGCGGCGGGATGTGTGTGTGTACATACGGGCGGGCACGTACGCAGGCAGCAGGGGGTATGTGCTGGTTAGATTAGGTAGGAAGCAAAGCTGAAGGCTGGCGAGGGTATGTGTGAGTTAGGGAGGGTATTACTGAGCTAGGGAGGGTAGGAGGGAATCAGGGAGGGTATGTATGCAGGCAACAGGAGGGAACCACTCATGAGCCAGGGAGGGTAGATGTGTCAAGGAGGTTAATGATGAGCCAGGGAGGGTACCGATGGACCAGGAGATAAATGTGAACCAGGAACAAAAAGCTTGTTAGGGAGAGTACTAATGAGCTAGGGAGAGTAGTTATAAGTCAGGAAGGGTACTAACGAGCTACAGAGGGTAACTGTGAGTTAAGGTGCGAATTGGTGAACCAGGGAGAGCAGGATGTGAATCAGGGAGGGTACTGGGAGAGTACACGTGAGTGAGGGAGGGTTCTGATGAGTAAGGGAGGGGTACTAGTAAGCCAGGGAGGGTTCTGGTGAGGCAGAGAGGTTATTATGTGTCAGGGAGGGCCACGAACGGAAGACACGAGTAAGGGAGGGTACATGCGACCCAAGGAGAGTACATGTGACCCAGGGAGGGTACATGTGACCCAGGGAGGGTACATGTGACCCAGGGAGGGTACATGTGACCTAGGGAGGGTAGAGATGAGATAGGGAGGGTTAACACGACTTAAGAGAAGGGCAGACATGACTTAGGGAAGGTAGACATGAGTCAGGGAGGACATATGTGACTCTGGTGAGGTAAAGGTGAATACTCAGGTTGTGCCTCATCCCATAACACCCGCTGCACTGTCTGTACATTCTCAGTAACACATCATGTATGCGCTTCAACTGGCATGGTTACCGCAGGGGGCATCTATCTACCAAAGATGAAGTCCAGACCCATAAGTAGACACTTGTAGCTTTCCCATGACACGTCAAATGCCAACCTCTCTGTCAGGGGGAGAAACAGGTCAGACCCAAGCGTGTGAGGCCTGTCCAAGGTAGGTGAGTGAGTGCACTGAGGTAGCATGGACCGAGTGTAACAATTGAGTGGGTCTGGGTGGCTTTGGACTTCCTTGCCTGGGTAAGTGCGTTGGCTATAAGGACGTATATGAGTTTTTAAAGCAAGCCTGTCTCCCTGAATCTATAGAGAGGCAGGTAACGTATGAAAAGGCCACACACTCGTGTGCAAAGGAGAGAGAGAGAGAGAGAGAGAGAGAGAGAGAGAGAGAGAGAGAGAGAGAGAGAGAGAGAGAGAGGAAAACATGAGTAATGTAGGAAAACATGTGTAATGTACACTCGTGCAGTCAATATTATCGTAATCTGTTCAACACTGGTATTACAAAATAAAAAGAAAAATGCATAATAGTCATTTAAATGTTTCTGAAGGCTGGACAGACCTTCCTGGAATACTGGCGTCAGAATATAGATAAATATTGAGTACCCTAATGGCTGAAACAAGCTTGGCCCCGCCCACTATCATATAAACAGAGACGCCGATTGGGTAAGGGCAAAATGACGTAGGCGTGTTATGACTACACAGCTTACTCATTGGCTGCCCCCCGCATGACGTCACCGCTTAGAGACGCGAAAGCATTGAAAAATAGACCATAGTAACACTGTTTTAGGACATGGTTTATAAATGTATGATATTAAGAGATCTCAGATTCCCTTAAAATGACAGTTTAAAAGCGTTAGGTATTTAATTCCATTCTTTATTCACACACACACACACACACACACACACACACACACACACACACACATTAAACGCCCTTCTTGCATGGGTAACCCCACAAGGCACAACAACCCCCACCCCCCTCCATTCCCCTTTCCACCACCCGCTTCTGCAAGCGCACCAACCCCCCAACCCCCCGCGAGCCTCTCCAGGAGCTACACGTCTCTTATGAGCGACTCACAGGAAAGGAAAAAAAAAAATAATAATAATAATCGAAGCCTCAGCTTCGCAATGTTTGATTAAGCGAGACCTTTCCCACCTCCCTCCCTCTTCCTCCACCCCCGATCCCCCTCCCCCTCTCTCTCTCCCTCCCCCCCCCAACTGCCGTTCATCTGGGTACGAAGGGAGAGGGGAGGGGGAAGGGAGGGGGGAAGGGGAGGGAGGAAGAGATAGGCTTAAAGCTAACCAGTTCTGTCTCTCTCGTTTTTAGTATCTACACTCACATCACCCCCCCCCTCCCGCCCGCCCCCTCCCCCTCCTCACCCACCACTGTGATGCACCCCCACCTTTCTCTCTCTCTCTCTCTCTCTCTCTCTCTCTCTCTCTCTCTCTCTCTCTCTCTCTCTCTCTCCCCCTCACATACACTGTGGGTTTTACCTACACCCCCAACACACCCCCGTCAAAATGGAGGGTATGGTTTGCGTCACACATGTGGCCTGATATTTCAGTTCCTTCATGGGTTTGTCTCTCCTTTGGGTACGGTGTCTCCTGTCAGTCGTGACTCCGTCACATCTCTAATAATCCCCGTCACACACGCGTTTCATTCCGGTATTCCTCTCCGTCATACACATGCTTCATTCCTATATCCCTCCCTGTCATACACCTGTTCCATTCCTACATCCCTCCACGTTAAACACCTGTTCCATTCCTGTATCTCTCTCCGTCACACACCTGTTCCATTTCTGTATCCTTTCCGTCACACACCTGTTCCATTCCTGTATCTATCCCTCTCCGTCACACACCTGTTCCATTCCTATAACTATCCCTCCCCGTCACACACCTGTTCCATTCCTATATCCCTCCATGTCACACACCCCGTCCCGTTCCAGAGCCATCTCCGTCACACATACCCCAAGCCTTTTCTCCGTGACACTCCTGTTCCGTCCCGTATCCCACCCTCCCCTCCCACCGTCACACACCTGTCCCGCGCCTCCTGAAGGTGGTGGTGGAAGAGGAAATGGTGGCGCCCCCTCCCTCAGTGCGTCACCAGGGCGTCCTCCGTCACAACAACACCATGGCAGGCCAGGGTATGCTGGGAGAGCCCACCCTGAACTGGTATAACCTGCCCATGGAACCGTAACCCAAGCTCACCCACCCACCCACCGCCCGACCTAATGAACACTGGCAAAACTGGAGCTGCACCCTGGGCCCAGGTGGGTGGGAAAAAGAAAAAGGGAGGGCAGTAGTTCTGGTGGTGTTTTTGGGTGGGTGTATGTGTTGGTAGGTGGTGGGCGGGTGTAGGTGGGTGGGTGGTGGTGGTGGTGGGCGGTAGTTCAAGTGGGTGGGTGGGAGCTTGTGATGTTTTTGGGTGGGCGTAGGTGGTGGTTGGTGGCGGGTGTGGGTGGTATCTGAGGGTGTTGATGGTGGGCGGGTGTGGGTGGTAGTGATAGGTGGACGAGTAATAACAATAATGATAGTAACAATAAAAATAATAATAATAATAATGATAATAATAATAATAATAATAATAATAATAATAATAATAATAGTAACAGTAATAATAATAATGATAATAATAATAATAATGATAATAATAATGATATTAATAACAATAATAATAATAATAATAATAATAATAATAATAATAATAATAATAATAATAACAACAACAACAACAACAACAACAACAACAATAATAATAATAATAATAATAATAATAATAATAATAATAAAAGATGAGTTGAATTCCATTCATAGGCTGATAATATAAAGTGAAAAAAATACACGTAAAATTAACATCGGTATTATAATGAGGGGGGGAAGATGGGGTAGGGGTTATGCATTCTTACACTATCAATGGCGTGGCTGTCAATTGATTATATTCATAATGATCACAATGGTTGGGATGGGGCTGTTCTTGTAGCGATCTGTACCAACTCGATATGGTTTTAGGTGCCGAACTGCAACTTGGGGACGAGGGATCTCGGGTGGCAGGAAGTGACGGTGGCGAGCGTGATGCAATAGCTTCTTCCCGAACTGTATTGGATGACAGCCACGGGGTAGCCGGAGAGGGTCGGGGAGGACCGAGTGCTTTCCGTGTGGTGTGAAATGGTGTTGGAAGTTTGGTGGAATGGACAAGCTGGAGGAGGCAGTGAGACAGTAGTGGATGGGACGCTGGGCTCATGTTCAGAACTACAATTTGGTTTGGGGGTGACAACGGCGATATGGGTTGTTAAGGGTGATACAGGGGTTGTTAAGGGTGCTGTAGGGGGTCGTTAAAGGTGATAAAGTCGTGAGGGGTCGCGGTCAACGCTGATACATCAATGGCAGGGTCGTGGACGCTTTTCCCAGTCTAACTGATGCACACATCACTTGCAAAGAAGAGGTAAATACAAGTGTCCCTCATCTTTGCTTCCTGTGGCGAGGCCCACAAGGGTGAGGGACTGGAAGGTGGAGAGAGAGAGAGAGAGAGAGAGAGAGAGAGAGAGAGAGAGAGAGAGAGAGAGAGAGAGAGAGAGAGAGAGAGAGACACGGGCCTTCTTCTGCAGCGTACTGACAGCCTGATTCCTCTCGGTGGAAGGCTTCGGCGGGGTGGACCAAGTGGCCTGGCAGGTGTGTGTGTGGGTGTGGGTGTGTGTGTGTGTACCCGGGTGTTTCCGAGGGTCGATATGGGCGGCTCCCTGTGATGCTTGCTGGCGATGGTGTGGTGAGGGAGAGGAAGCCTCGTAGGCGATGACTTTGGCCAAAGTCAGTGGAAGGATTGCTTGGGGTTAGGTCGGTGGGCGGCGGGAGTGGGCGGCAACGAGGAGCGGCCGCTGTGGGCGGCAAAAGGGGAGTGGCGGCAGTGGGTGGGGGCAAGGTGGGATGTAGGCAAACACCGTTTGACCACTGCCGACACAGCAGTGTGAACAACTTCGGTTAATGAATATTCTCAGTGTGGGATGACAGTGGGCAGAACCATTACGTAGTGCCAGGGCCGCGTGACAGTGGGTAACTGCAGTGGTGGCTGCCTAAGTGGAGGTGTAGGTGGTGGTCTTCGTCGGTGTCAGGGGGCAATGCCAGTGGTCTGTGTCAGTGGAGAGAGAACTGTGTCGATGAACAGTGCAAGTGTACTATGCCGATACCACTGGATGTTACCTGTGGCCAGTGGACAGTGCCAGTGGACAGTACAAGGAAGCATCATCAGTGGACAGTACAAGGAAGTAGCAGTATCAGTGGACAGTGCCAGGAGTTTACCAGGAGACACTGTCGCTGGGAAATGGTGGACACCACGAAGCAGAAAACACCCAAATATTTCTTTCTTCATCTGGTACCAGGAGGAATGGGATCGAAGGTCACTGATCTTCGAGTCTTGACACTCACACACACACACAAACACACACACACACACACACCATTGTTCGTCAAGAGACACCTCACAAACCTTCCCCTCCTGCTTAACCACATCTAAAAATAACGAGAGATTATCATTTAGTTTTTCTTCCCTTCCCCCCACCCCCACCCTCCTCTCCTCTTGAGTCGCTTGTCATCTCTCTGCCTGCCTGTCTCTCTCTCTCTCTCTCTCTCTCTCTCTCTCTCTCTCTCTCTCTCTCTCTCTCTCTCTCTCTCTCTCTGTGCCTGCCTGCCTGCCTGCAGTGAGGACCTGCTGGACGCTGCGTAGGGCTTACATAACCACCGCAAGCGATGGGGGTGCGGGGTAGGGTGGGCCTGCAGGGACGAGGCCCCCCCTCAGGGGGGGCGTTGATACCGCGCCTCACGTAGGAGGAGGGGCCCACCCTGGCCTGGCCCACCCTGGTCCTACTCTGGTTGTTGGTGTTGTTGTGAGTGGAGGAAAGTGCGTCATTTCCCCCCCCCCCCCCATCTGGGTTCGAAACAACCCACAACACACTCCCTCCGGGTCTACGTAGGGGGGGGGGCACGAGGGGGCGCGGGGGGCACGGCGCGGGGTCGGGGCTGGGGCCGTCGGGCCAGCCAGCACGCCCCAAAAAGACCCCAGAATCCCCCGCCAAAAAAAAAAAGATACAACTTACGTAAGGTGTCGCAAAATTCCGGATTCGCGGGTGGAATTTCGCAAGTTTCCATTCGTTCTATAAATGTCTGAATTTCACAACACGAGCTCGCATACCCGGATACAGGGTTACAGGTCGATGGTCATGTAATCTGAACTTCAGGAGTGGATTCTGTAGCTCCAAACTACTGTATATCACCAGGTCGTACTGACGAAGTAAACCTCCAAAACTACTGCATTCCACCAGGTCCTACTGACGAAGTAAACCTCCAAAACTACTACATTCCACCAGGTCCTACTGACGAAGTAAACCTCCAAAACTACTGCATTCCACAAGGTCGTACTGACGCAGTAAACCTCCAAATATAAGTGGGTGTCGACAGGAACACTCTGCAAGTCTGAGGAGGAGGAGGAGGAGGAGGATGGTCCTTCGAATGCGAGGCACCAGTCAGGCGGGGCGTGTGGACACCAGCTGGAGGTCTTAAGTACTTAGCACCCAACTTAACAAGAGGACAACACCAGGAAGCAAACACACACACACACACACACACACACACACACACACACACACACACACACACACACACAGCCCACACATTGTCTATGTGTGTACTAGACGCAACTCAGGTGGTCAACCTTGTTGAGGTATAAGTTATAACTCGACCTTGGCCTATGGAATAGTGTCAAAGGCTTTCTGGGTCGACCTTGGCCTATGGGATAGCGTCAAAGGCTTTCTGGGTCGACCTTGGCCTATGGGATAGTGTCAAAGGCTTTCTGGACCGACCTTGGCCTATGGGATAGTGTCAAAGGCTCTCTGGGACGACTTCCGCCTATGGGATAGTGTCAAAGGCTTTCTGGATCGACCTTGGCCTATGGGATAGTGTCAAAGGCTCTGTGGGACGACTTCGGCCTATGGGATAGGGTCGAAGGTTCTCTAGGTCGACGCCATGAAGGACCTCTAGAAAATCAACACCATGAGGTTCCTTCATCCCCACATCCCATTAACGTAGGAGTGAGAACGACGTAATGCATATGCAAATGAGGAAAGACTACCTTTAAACACCATAGAGAAATACGAGTCAAGTGTCTGTGACACCGATGGAGGAAAGTCGAGTTGCAGTTTTAAGCAAATCTAAAGCAAGGGGGGGTGTGAGTGTTCTCCAACGTCAACTGTTCTATTAGAACACCAAGAGAACAAAGAGAACAGGAAACCCCACGCTAAGCTTAAAGCTGGACTATCATATGGCCTACTGTGGCTTGATCACCTCTTGCCCCCCCCCCCAACTGAAGTATCTATACATTTCAGGCAAAAAAGTAACATTTTTTCATATTGTTTCGTACTGATGATTTTCGCGGTGGCTTTCGCCACTCCCGCGTGTTGCTTAGCTCCCTCTTGTGTGATCCAGGTGAACTACGGGTTACTAGCTTGTTCTTTTTGTAAGTATTATGACCCCTCGATGTCTAAGATGTCCTAATAAGGTGACATCATTTAAAACTTGGCTTGTGACATCAATACCTTGCGTCTGTCTGTCTGTGTCTGTGAGAAGTCTGTGTCTGTGGAAAGAGATTTTCTATGCATCATATAGTGTCAAAGACCAGGAAATTAAGAGGAAATGGATGTAAGAGCAATGTGGGGAAAACATGATTTTTAATATTTTCTTTTTTTCTTTTTTTTTTACGTTGTAAGGTCGTAAAACACTGGTATTAATTAAAAGCAAATGTTGACAATGCGAACACAATCAATACCTGTAAATTAAGAGGAGAAAATACTTCACTTTTATCCGTTGTTAGTAAATACGACTTGAATTTAAACAGACACACACATTTCTTTTGAAATTTACCCATCTGTTTTTCAGTATTCGATCTAAATACTTTTCAAAGAGTACGGAACTTCCCCTTATTAACACTTTCCAATTAAATTTCCATAGCAGTATCTCTCTCCATACTATACAGTGTACCTTTTCATCCTCCACAGCTCCAATCCCCTGCCTGCTGTTGAGCCGGAGGGAGTGGTGGGTGGGGAGGTGCCATCTGCTTTACTATCGCCTCCACTACATACTAAACCTTAAGGACACCAGCATTAATGTCCTCCAGCAGATCATCTGAATGTGGGACATCATATCTCCTATGTCTCCTCACCCATGCGCTGCCATGTGCCGTCCTCCATGACAGATAACCTCCTCATGGCCCACATGGCTTATCTATGCTATCTGTCCTTCCCCATGCACTTCCATCACCTTAATCGTGTCTGTCTCTCTATCATCATTAACCAGTTCCGTCTATCTATCTCACCTTCTGTCTATTTCTGTCCAGGAGTTACTTAATACACAATGACAACTGGGTTTTTTCTTTTTAAAGAAATCGGATGTCAAAAAAAAAGAAAAAAATGTATTTCGTACGTAATTATAGGTATATATACACAGTGCTGCAACCTCTGCCATTGTTAGAACATTAGATGAAAAGAGAGAGATTTTTGGGTTTGTGTCTCCATCTGGGTGGTGGAGGAGGAAAAAAACATACAGCCATTATTACTGCCGACGTATTGGTCATGAGACACAGTAGATCATGGCACGTTGACACAATTACTGAGACAACGTGAACCACTATACTGTGTGGAGAACCAGGTATATGCTTTGAATCGTGTGTTACGATGACGTACGTGTGTGGGTGGGTGTGGGTGACCTGTGGGATTGTCTGTGTCTCAAAAGGGGGGAGTGGGTGGAGAACTTTCGTGACTTGTGAGCTGGGGGGAGAGGGACTTGTGTGACTGAGGTTTCGTGTGTGTGTGTGTGTGTGTGTGTGTGTGTGTGTGTGTGTGTGTGTGTGTGTGTGTGTGTGCGAATCGTGCTGTTTATGTGTGACTGCGTGAGTCTGTGTGTGAGTGAATGGCGTCTGTGTGTGCGACAGTGCCACGCGTGGAGCTGTGCGAAAGGAAACTGATGGCAGAAGTAAGTGTTTTAAGAGGGCCAGTGGTGAGACCCATCATAACAGACCCGGGTCTCAGTCCCCAGGGACCCCAGCTAGGGAACCCGTGGAACCCGAGACCCAAAAAGGAGACGAAGGTGGACATTGAACCCAACACCAACACTGCCTCACCCCACCACCAAACACATGACCTACCTCAAACCCCCCAAACCTGCAACACACGAACGCATTCGTGAATCATGACTCTAAAAAAATCAGCCAAAAACCCCATCCCCCCCACCAACACATCACCCCCCCCCCCCTCCCCACCAGGACAGTCAGAGAAAAAGCGACATAAAATCCATTGTGACCCCGCTGGTTACCGACCCTTTACCGCCACCGCCTCCCACAACCCAGTCCAAACCTGTGAAAGAAAACTTCCCCTTTACAATTGGCGAATGACAACATGCCAGACTCTCTCCCACATGAAACACTTCAGCCCAATTGCCACCATGCAAGCACTTACACCCACCTCCAAGCACCATCTCCAAGCACTCTAGATGACGCAAGACAATCCTAAAACAACTGTAAACATGTCAACACATCAACCATCCTGACAAACCTCCAAACTACCTAACAACCTCTCCTCCCGTCGCCCTATATCACTGATGCCATAAGCATCCAAACTACTCAACAATAACCTATTCTATAACAGTTAACCACACTCATTCCACTCTCAAACATACACACTGGCTTCTACACCCCCTATCCTCCCACTTCAATGTATACACAACCCTCACACAACATCCTGAATGGCATTAGCCAACCTCACTACGAGACGAAGCAGATATCAACAATATATTCGACACCCATCCCCCCTTGACACAACCTCACACGACGTATTCTGGACGCGGTGCGACGTCGAGCGAGGTTGAGGAGTGGCCCGCGGGTGTGTGTGTATATGTATGTGTAGCCTTACGTCTTTGCATCTTGTTACAGTCTCTCTGGCGAGGACTTCCGTGCAAGCTGAAACGCCAGAGGAATAAAGTGGAAGAGATCTCACACCTGTGTTTCCTTACCACCCTAACCCGTGCACACACACACACACACACACACACACACACACACAACTCTATATATATAATTAAGTAAACAGAGTGGCATATGTCAAGGCAGCCTGCTGGAGCCCTTCCCTTCCGTTTTACGAACACAAGAACGTCCCCGGAGACCCCGATATGCGTGAGGAGACAACCTTCCGTTTTCTAATCAACGTAATTTTCACACGCTCATTTTACCTGTTGCACCGAATGCAACTTCCTCAATGGCGTCTGAATTACTTTAAAGTATATGAGAGACATATGGCATGAAGCTGAATGTAATTATAGAGGGGTTCGGGTCGGCTCGTGTACCAAATTACTTTTTCATGCACCTTTCTCTTTGACCTATGGAATGTAATCGTTGCTAAAGACCTTCAACTACCTGTGGTGTGCCCCTAAGGGGTGGGTGGGCAGGATTACAGTGGCCTTGTCATCCATTATACTTCGTTATTACTGGCTCAAGGGAGATCACGACTGCCCAAAATATAATTAATGAAATTGATTACCACAACTTCCGAGATGTAAAGATTATTTTTATGATTATTTTCCAATGCCATACAATGCCTTAGGGATTACTTTCACGATGTGGTAGATTGTGGTAGATTCCTTTATGATTACTTTCACGATGTGGTAGATTCCTTTATGATTACTTTCACGATGTGGTAGATTCCTTTATGATTACTTTCACGATGTGGTAGATTCCCTACAACCCACACAACACAACCCACCTTACAACCCACAAAAAAAAAGGGCGGATGTAACACACAGCCGATACCACCCACCATCTTGGCCCAGGTGGGCAAGACCCTGGGGGAGGGTCGGGCATCCACCACACACACACACACACACACACACACACACACACACACACCACAGCTTACACGCGCCCCTATACCACAATACATGGAATAAACCGAGTTCCCGACGCGTACCAAGGTGAGCCACGGGGTCAGGTCTGGTCGGGTGTTGTGCAAGAAACATGGAACTGAAGATGAACACGTTCATAACACAGTCACGATCAGAGAACAATGGGAATATTGTTCTCCACATTCCTGGAGGTCTATCGAAACCTCCCGAGGAGATGTGGTGGTGGAGGCGAAACCTTCAGGTTTTGAAAACTTGGTTTCTGTAGATAAATGAATGTCAGCGGTCATTCATATAGGGGCCTTGGTGTGTGATTATTACACGAAAGTGCACTTGGGAACTTATCAGGTTTCATTTTCCCCGTGGACTTATAGGAATATATATATATAAATATATAAATATATATATATATATATATATATATATATATATATATATATATATATAGATAGATAGATAGATAGATAGATAGATAGATAGATAGATATATAGGAAGGTGTGCTGTATTCACTTCTAGTTTTGTTATTGGTGACCAGGATGGAGGCGAGCCGACTGCCACGTCCAAGACTCGAACCCTATAGCGGGCCGGCGCGTGCTTCAGAGGCAGCAACGCTAACCACTCCTCCCAAGCCCCCCCCCCCCCACTCCCCTCCCGCAAGCTCACACTACGGCTAAATGATCAGGACTAAAATATCAGGCTGGGGGGGGGGGTCCGTTCCTCCCTCCCTCACGTCCTCGTGGTGGGGGTGGGGGGGGGGGGGGAGAGGTGGGGTTCCCCTCCCTCACGTCCTCGGGGGGGGGGGGGTGTCCCTCCCTCACCAGTAATTACCACGTGAGGGACCAGGTACACGCTGAAACTAACCACCAGACTCCAACACGTGTGGACATAAAACGGGTTGTGAGAGGAGGGTGAGGGGGTTGTGAGGGTTGTGAGGAGGGGGGAGTTATGATGACGGAGTTGTTAAGTGATTATATGAAAGATCTCAGCGACCCTTCATCAGTAGCTGGACAGAAGAGTGTGTGTGTGTGTGTGTGTGTGTGTGTGTGATTGTGTGTGTGTGTGTGTGTGGAGGAAGGGTGGGGAGGTGAAGGGGGTGTAAGGAGGAGATAGGAGGAGAGTATGAGTAGGGGAAGAACTCTCTCTCTCTCTCTCTCTCTCTCTCTCTCTCTCTCTCTCTCTCTCTCTCTCTCTCTTCCTTTCTACACACACACACACACACACACACACACACACACACACACACACATACACTTATACATATATCTAAATAGAGAGAGAGAGAGAGAGAGAGAGAGAGAGAGAGAGAGAGAGAGAGAGAGAGAGAGAGAGAGAGAGAGAGAGAGAGAGAGCATTATCATGTACAATACAGGTATAACACATAAAATGCTCTCAGAACTACAGAATTAACAGTGTGGCTTTAAACCGGATACACATTCATCATTCACCATCCAGAAATTAATAATAATAATAATAATAATAATAATAATAATAATAATAATAATAATAAGAATAATATTAAATGTAAATAATAATAATAACGATAGAAATAATAATAATGATAATAACAATAATAATAATAATAATAATAATAATAATAATAATAATAATAATAATAATTATAATAACAATAATATTAAATGTAAATAATAATAATAACGATAGAAATAATAATGATAATAATAATAATAATAATAATAATAATAATAATAATAATAATAACAATAATAATAATGATAATAATAAATGTAAACTCTGTGCCAGCCGGCGAGATGAGAGTTTACACAGGTTGCCAACAAAGGTGGGATGCAAGTGGGACGTGGAAGTGAACACAACAACCACTCCCACGTGGAGGTAATGGACGTGGGTGGTTGGTGTGAGGTCATACACCCATTGGCTGTGAGGAGGAGGAGGGGGAGGAGGAAGAGGAGGAGGAGGAGGAAGAAGAAGAGGAGGAGGAGGAGGAGGAGGAGGAGGAGGAAGAAGAGGAGGAGGAGGAGGAGGAGGAGGAGGAGGAAGAAGAGGAGGAGGAGGAGGAAACAGGTTGAAACCTGGACAATACTTCCTCCACCAAGGTCAGGTCACCACCTCTCCACCACACCAGGTCAAGCAGCCCCGGGTCCTCGTGTTGTCGTGCACATGTGTACGCTACGGTGAGGAGGTTATGCCAGGTCACGTCGGGTCTCGGAGATGCCAGGTCACGTCGGGGGGGTCCCCCTACCCCCCCCGGAGGTGCCAGGTCACGTCCGGAGTCACGGCATTCCAGGTCACGTCGGGTTGTGTAAGACCCCAGTCACACACGACTGTCACGCCGGAGGCCAATGACCTGTCAGTCATACGAGTCCACGACGTCCACTGACCACAGCTGACCTGTCACGTGTCGTGCTGTACGACAGACAGATAGACAGACAGACAGACACACACACATACATACATACATACATACACACACACATACATACACACATACACACATCCTCACCCCTCTCTCCTCCCTCTGCCATTCCGCACCCTCTCTCCTCCCTCTCCCATTCCTCTCCCTTTCCCATCCCTCTCCCTCTCCCAATCATCTCCCTCTCCCATCCTCTCCCTCTCCCTCTCCTAATCATCTCCCTCTCCCATTCCTCTCCCTTTCCCATTCCTCTCCCTCTCCCATCCCTCTCCCTCTCCCATTCCTCTCCCTTTCCCATCCCTCTCCCTCTCCCATCCCTCTCCCTCTCCCATCCCTCTCCCTCTGCCGTTCCTCCCTGGCAGGGGTAGAACTGGTCCCTCACCCACGTCAACAAATGTGGACGTGAGGCGTCCCATCCCCCCCCCACACACACACTTAAACCAACACGGTCATAACCCACACATCTCCTGTCTGGCCAGAAATACAAAACATTATATATATATATCTTACAGACAAAAAAAAAAAAATCCCTAAATACTCCACTACAGCAAGACCTAATACACTACTGCATTTTATACATTTTTTTCTTTTTATTTCTGTATCATTGTCTCTAATATGGCGACTGGCGAGACGACGCCTTAACCACCCATGAAACTAATTACATGACGAAGGATAATTCCGTTCAAGCCAACAGATAACAAAGCCACCCCTCCCCCTCTAACTACTCCCCCCCTCCCCTCTCCTCCCTCCCGTGTTCCCCTCCCCTCCCCTCGCCTCCCTCCCGTGTTCTCCTCCCCTCTCTCCCGTGTTCCCCTCCCCTTCCCTCTCCTCCCTCCCGTGTTCCCCTCCCCTCCCCTCGCCTCCCTCCCGTGTTCTGCGTAGTGGCAAGGAGGAGTGGGGGAGGTAGGGGTGAGGGGGTGGATGGGGGGAGAGGGGGGGTGAATGACAAGGGTGCCTGACTTGAGGGGGGGTGGGAGGAGTGGGTGGGGGGATGGGGGGGGTGTGGTGGGGTTGTTGCATGACGACGGTGCCTGATTTGAGGAGGGGGAGGGGGAGGGGAGGAGGGAGGGAAAGGGAGGAGAGGGAGGTGTTGCATGACAAGGGTGCCTGACTTGAGGGGGAGTGGGGGAGGGGAGAGAGTGTGGGGGGGGAGGGGGAGGGAGGGGTCTTGCATGACAAGGGTGGCTGGCGTCATGTGCTGCTGGCATGCACGGGGGGGGGAGGGGGGACACTATAATGCTCCCAGGCTACCGTGGTGTTGCTCAGTCCTAGCACCCATGATGCTGCTGAGCGGTGCTCAGTCCTAGCACCCATGATGCTGCTGAGCGGTGCTCAGTCCTAGCACCCATGATGCTGCTGAGCGGTGCTCAGTCCTAGCACCCATGATGCTGCTGAGCGGTGCTCAGTCCTAGCACCCATGATGCTGCTGAGCGGTGCTCAGTCCTAGCACCCATGATGCTGCTGAGCGGTGCTCAGTCCTAGCACCCATGATGCTGCTGAGCGGCGCTCAGTCCTAGCACCCATGATGCTGCTGAGCGGCGCTCAGTCCTAGCACCCATGATGCTGCTGAGCGGTGCTCAGTCCTAGCACCCATGATGCTGCTGAGCGGCGCTCAGTCCTAGCACCCATGATGCTGCTGAGCGGTGCTCAGTCCTAGCACCCATGATGCTGCTGAGCGGTGCTCAGTCCTAGCCCCGGTGGCGCCAGGTGCTCAGCCTTCCGTCACTTCCTCTTTCGATAACTCGTCACCCAGATTACTATGCTGTCAAGTGAGGGGAGGGGGTCGTGCCGCCAGCAAGCATAGGTGGTGGTGGGGGAGGGGGGAGGGGGTCGTGCCAGCATGCATAGGTTGTGGTGGGGGCGGGGGGAAGACGGGGGGGGAGGGGTCGTGCCAGCATGCATAGGTGGTGGTGGAGGGGAGGGGAGGAGGGAGGAAGGAGAGAGAGAGAGAGAGAGAGAGAGAGAGAGAGAGAGAGAGAGAGAGAGAGAGAGAGAGAGAGAGAGAGAGAGAGAGAGAGAGAGAGAGAAACGTACGACACAGGAAGGATGTGTGGGGGTGGAGGGAGGTGTGAATGGTGGTGGTGGGGGGGGGGGCGTACGAAAACAGTGGAACGGTCAGTTCTAGAAGGTTCGACACACACACACATACACACACACACAGCCAAGACTTTCAACCACTCTAACATCAGAGGTAAACACTATTCCATTTTGCACCGCCTCCACCACCACACACAAACTGTGGATGGGTCATCCACCACACACCCGAGGGATCGCCAGTACCACACGTCTGTGTAAACTGAATCTACGACGTAGTTACGTAAATAACCGTGAAAAATAAATAAATCTGGAGCAATGTAAACGACACCTGTTGTTGTATAACATGGCTTCGTTACACTGATACCCCCCCCAGTGTTAATTTTGGTAACACTACACCCCTCTGTCATTCATTACATTTCACCCATAACGAGTGATTAATTCACTCATTAACCGGGTGTCATTTACAGGTCAATCACATGGTATTAGTGATGATGGTAATGATGTATATCCCGTAAAAAAAAACCATACCTGTACGTGTATTTGATGATGCAAGTTTCAGTGGAGTCAGGCTCTGTTTACCCCAGTGCATGGGAACCACTGAATAAAAACGCTTTTTTTTTTATTATCTTTTTCCAACGTTCGGTAGCATCAGCTAAGCTGTCTCCACCCTCAACACGCCATGTGGAGTGGGAGGGTACAGGGTGGAGGGATTGGATGACTGGGGTGGAGGAAGGGGATGGTTGGGGTGGAGGGAGTGGATGTCCTAGGTGGAGGGAATGGATATCTGGGGTGAAGGGAGTATGAATGTCTGGGGTGTAGGGAGTGTGGATGTCTCGGGTGGAGGAAGTGGATGTCTCAGGTAGAGGGAGTGGATGTCTGTGGTGGAGGGAAGTCGTCGGTGGTCACCTGTGGAGGTATTGATTCCCTCCTCCCAACATACCTGACCACGACCTTGACATTCAACTCTCATCATTGTATCAACGAGACAAACTTTTCTTTTAATTCCGCAAGAGATTTTGGGGTTTATTTTCTGCCGTCCACCTTCCCTCAAGGGAGCGAGGTTGTACCCACCCAGCCCCCTGCACTGCAAGCTGGGGGAAGGGTAGGGTCGTACTCCCCCTGCACCGCAAGCTGGGGGGAAGGGTAGGGTCGTACTTCCCTTGTATTGTAGGCTGGGGGGAAGGGTAGGGTCGTACTTCCCCTGTATTGTAGGCTGGGGGAATGGTAGGGTCGTACTTCCCCTGCACTGCAAGCTGGGAGGAAGGGTAGGGTCGTACTTCCCCTGTACTGTAGGCTGGGGGGAAGGGTAGGGTCGTACTTCCCTTGTACTATAGGCTCGGGGTAAGAGTGGGGTCGTAGTGCAAGCTGAAATGAGGAGGATAAAGTCGTACCCACGGGGTCTTATACGTCCATAATTGGCCCCTAATCACCCTGATCCAGAGATTAGATTAGATTGGTCAATCACACGTTCATAACTACCCCACCATGATATATTCACTGATGTTCATCATGAACACGACACAACACGCCCCAGGGGCACCCCATAGATGTGGCTGTCACCCATGGGGTACCCCAGGTGTGGCAGCTACCCTTTGGGTACCCCAGGTGTGGCAGGTACCCCTGGGTACCACAGGTGTGGGGCTGCCTCTCTCTCCCTCTTGGTTGATTGCCCCCCACAAACCCAATACACACAACCAGCGTCCCTCTCTAACAACCCCCCACCACAATGGTGGGTCGACCCTGGTGGAGAGGGAAATGCCTCAATTGACGGAGTCTCGTCCATCACCCCCGTCAACTAACATGACAGAAGAGGAGAGAGAGAGAGAGAGAGAGAGAGAGAGAGAGAGAGAGAGAGAGAGAGAGAGAGAGAGAGAGAGAGAGGTTGCATCTGTCTATTGAAAGGGAACCTTCTCCATTGACAAGACCTGCTATTTCTTCACAATGATCTAATACAATCCCCTTATGGTCGACCCACGTCTCTCTCTCTCTCTCTCTCTCTCTCTCTCTCTCTCTCTCTCTCTCTCTCTCTCTCTCTCTCTCTCTCCTCATTGCCTCAGTATTCACCCTAACATGACATCAACTTTCCCACTGTTGACTCACTGTTCTTGGAGCAGCAATAGCTGGAGGTGTAACACTATACAGGCGCTCTGAGGGTTGGGCTGAGGTCTTCAGCTGGTGCATGTTCCAACACTGACCACGAGACATTTCTTTGAGGGAGATCTGGAAAGTCTTCAACACCCACGAGGAATGGTGAAACGTGCGTCCTTGTGTGTGTGTGTGTGTGTGTGTGTGTGTGTGTGTGTGTGTGTGTGTGTGTGTGTGTGTGTGTGTGGGTGTGTGTGTGTACGGGGAAAATGAAACACGATAAGTTCCCAAGTGCACTTTCGTGTCATAATCACATCATCAGGGGTAAACATGCGATTGTCCAAGACAATCGCATGTTTACCCCTGATGATGTGATTATGACACGAAAGTGCACTTGGGAACTTATCGTGTTTCATTTTCCCCGTGGACTCATAGGAATATACTTGATCAAGCGCAGAATTGTGATCCTTTCCAATATATATATATATATATATATATATATATATATATATATATATATATATATATATATATATATATATATATATATATCAAGACTATAATAGAGAGAATCCAATTATTTGAAAACGTCATCAAGCTCTTGGAGAAATGAGTAAAGCACACACACACACACACACACACACACACACACACACACACACACACACAATATCAGAAACACGAGCTGTCTTTCGATCAGCGGGAGAGAGAGAGAGAGAGAGAGAGAGAGAGAGAGAGAGAGAGAGAGAGAGAGAGAGAGAGAGAGAGAGTGTGTGTTCTCTTCGCTTTCATCACGCGTTCCAGCACGAGTTCATTTTCTGCGACGAGAGGCGACGAGAGCTGGTTGGAGTTCACTGTCCACTGATTACCTCAGCTGTGGGTCGAACGTGCCGCCGTGACTTGAGGAAATAGCCGTTACACCAAAAAAATTACGAAGCTTTCAACCTTTTCCCATCATTCATCTTGAGCTCTGGATGCCTCCACTCCTCCTCGTTCCCCCAACCTCCCTTTCTAAGTCTCCGGTTCGATCCGGCCTCACGGTCTCTGGTCTGGAATGCCTTGGTTGTAAAGTCTGTACGACGAGACGTCCCGGGTTCGAATCTCACGGCTGGGAAAGTGTTCAGAAAGTGGCTTAGGGAAGGGAAAGCTCCGGGAGTCCTGACATTCTGGTCATTAACTTCCTTTCCTATCACTGTTTATTCCTGGTCACGAATTTAAGGACCTGTTCCAGGACCTGCTGGACCTGGAACAATAATTAGTGGAACCTCTCCCAGGGTCTGCTGGACCTGGAACATTAACTGGTGGACCTGGTCCAGTTCCTCTTCCAGGGCTTGCTGGACCTGAAACATTAACTAGAGGACCACTTCCAGGAAACTACTGAACCTGGAACATTAACTAGAGGACCACTTCCAGGAACCTACTGAACCTGGAACATTAACTAGAGGACCACTTCCAGGAACCTGCTGGACCTGGAACATTAACTAAAGGACCTCTTCCAGGACCTGCTGGACCTGGAACATTAATTAGAGGACCTCTTCCAGGACCTGCTGGACCTGGAACATTAACTAGAGGACCACTTCCAGGACGTGGGCCATTCAGCACTGAACTGAACAGACCTTACAACGCTGACACAAACTAACTTGCAAGAAGATGGTTTGCTACACTGCTATATGAAGATGGGTCGTTCCCAGGACCACAGGAAGATGGGTCGTCCCCAAGACCACACGAAGATGGGTCGTCCCCAGGACCACACGAAGATGGGTCGTCCCCAGGACCACAGGTCGTCCCCAGGACCACACAGAGATGGGTCGTCCCCAGGAAGATGGCTCGTCTTTTTACCTACAATTCCAAAACGCTCACAATGAAAACAACATCGGGGCATAAAACTTATATTTTACGGTAAAAAGAAACAAATGACTAACGAACCCCAAAACAAATGACTACCAACTCATGAATGAAGAATGGCAGAGTGAGTGAGGAACGGCGGAAGACCAAGCCATGCAAAGTACGAACGAACGAACGAATGAATGAATGAGGGGAAGTGAGACTTGTTGTTCATCATAACAAGAATGCAAAGTGATCCACAAGGCCAAAAACAACAACCCATTAAAGGAAGGCGTTCATAACAGCAGAGCTGTGGGGGGTGGTGGGCAGCAGTAGTAATGCCTGCCCACCACCCAACACTCACTGTTCAAAGGGCCACCACCACACACAGTACCCTAAGGGTCCGCCCTATACACACACACCGCCCTACACAGTGCTCTACGTAGGGTCTGGCAATACGACAGACGTCCCCACCCCTCAGTACTACGCATCAGCGGTGCCCATACCACCAAAACAACCCCCCTCGCCCCTTTACCTGTCCACCCACGCGTGCGTGTTCCTCCTCCACACACACGCCCTGAGTGCCCTTGGCCCTCGACCCCGGCGGTGGAATAAACCTGCCTCACATGATACCCTAATTGCTCTCTCCTCTCAAGTCAACCGATGGCTATAAAACGCCTTCACGAGAGACATACGATGGCTTTCATGAGTGGGGGAGGAGACGACGGGAAGTGGTACACTGTATGAGTAGGACTCCCGCTGGAGAGGAAGAGGATTGACGGATCCGCTCGCTGGCAGCGTTGTGCGCCAGGAAGGGTGGAGTCCACCACATACACACACACTCACACACACACCCTCACACACAACAACAAGCGGACGCGAATCACCGATGTAAATATGGTGGCTCGGGAGAACCCCCAGAGGGACCAGCACTGACACGGGAGGGCCTGTAAGGGCGAGCAACACCTGGCCCTACAGGCTACAACAGGCACTTAAGGACCTACCATCCTGGGAGACACACACACACACACACACACACACACACACACACACATACCCTTCACGAACTGCGTTCCACCTGCTCTTGAACTTGACATTTAAATAACCTTCGTCGAGGCGTCCAAACCTGACCTACTCCCAAATCGCTCTGAAAGTCTTATTAATGTGTCACCGCAAGCATCAACAAACATAGTAGACTTGGGAGAAGCAGAGAAAAAAAAGAGATGATTATCCTAAGTCTTTGGTAGGAAGAAGATGAAATGCGATACATGTGAGGGAGAGAAATATATGTGACGAATGTTTGGCGAGGAGTATGTGCGAGGCGTCGGGGGAGGATAGTATGGGAGTGATGTGTGCGAGGCGTCGGGGGAGGATAGTATGGGAGGAATGTGTGCAAGGCGTCGGGGGAGGATAGTATGGGAGGAATGTGTGTGAGGCGTCGGGGGAGGATAGTATGGGAGGAATGTGTGTGAGGCGTCGGGGGAGGATAGTATGGGAGGAATCTGTATCCTGAGGCGTCAGGGGAGGATAGTATGGGAGGATAGCTTCAAATCACCCCCACCTCTCCTCCCCAAGGCTAGAGAGGGGGGGCGGGGGGGATGTAGGTACCTACCTATCCATCGCCCATATGAGGGACAGCATTCCGACACCCAACCTAACATTGCTCCACCTAGCAATATGAGCCTCTTATATCACCCAGCCTCTCTCTCTCTCTCTCTCTCTCTCTCTCTCTCTCTCTCTCTCTCTCTCTCTCTCTCTCTCTCTCTCTCTCTCTCTCTCTCTGTATTGGGATATTCCTGGCTTCACGGGACAATATATTTGATCTTCGAGGACGGTAATATCACAGAGGAAATGTGTTGGAGTTTTTTTTTTTTTCTCTTACGATCGTGATATTCAAATCTTTATCAATAGAGATGAGATGGATAATGATCAATACTGACGAAATGTGTGATCAATATAGATAAGACAGATAATGATCAATACTGACGAAATGTGTGATCAATATAGATAAGGCGAACAATGATCAATACTGACGAAACGTGTGATCAATATAGATAAGATGGATAATGATCAATACTGACGAAATGCGTGATCAATATAGATAAGACGGACAATGATCAATACTGACGAAACATGTGATCAATATACATAAGGCGGATCAACACTGATATGAATTCCTCTTTTTGAGAATTTTAAAAGCTGTAGCCAACAGATGGAAGATATCTTGGAAGGGTCGTCAGCAGGTGATGTGGGAAGGGAAGGGGTCGTCAAGAAGTGAGGGGGGGGAGGGAAGGGGTCGTCAGCAGTTTAGAGGGAGAGGAGGGGTCGTGATGGGGTCGTCAGCAGTTTTGGGGGTTGGAGGCGTCGTCAGCAAGTGAAGGGGGAGGGGAGGGGTCCTCAAAAGGTGATGGGAGAAGGAGGAAGGTCGTCAGCAGGTGATGGAGAGGGGAAGGGGGTCGTCAGTAGGTGAAGGAGGAGGAGGAGGAGGAGGGGAGGGGTCGTCAGCAGTTGAGGGGGAGGGGAAGAAGTCGTCTGTCAGCAGGTGAGAGCCGTGACAGCAGGCAAGGCCACCTGCTCAGCGGGAGTGAAGGTGTGGCTCATCATTTTCCTGTGGATGTGAAAGTGATGAAGAGGATAAGAACATGACCCACTGTGTTACGACCATCTACCACCACCCACAACCCATCAATCCTTCCTCACAGGGGTGAGGACGATAGAGGTACTATGAGATGACACTCCCCCAGACAGTCGTCCATCTCCCACAGCCAGCAAGACGTCCATCTCCCCCAGGTCATCTCCCCCAGCGGGCAAGACGTCCATCTCCCCCAGCCAGCAAGACGCCCATCTCCCCCAGCCAGCAAGACGTCCATCTCCCCCAGGTCATCTCCCCCAGCGGGCAAGACGTCCATCTCCCCCAGCCAGCAAGACGTCCATCTCCCCCAGCCAGCAAGACGTCCATCTCCCCCAGGTCATCTCCCCCAGCCAGCAAGACGTCCATCTCCCCCAGGTCATCTCCCCCAGCCGGCATCCGAACACTTCAGTCCAGAGCGTCTCCTCTTCCAGTTTATCCTGGAGGTCGTCTTACCCCAGGGAGATAAGGAGCCTCGCCCGCCATGAAAACCCGACACCATCCAACCCCCCCAGGCGACGGCAGCGCCCACCCAGGCCCTGGCGGCAGACCCGTGAACTATACCGTCGTTGGATCTTCACCCACCACGCCATGATGCCAATTTGCATACGTAGGTCCCCCCCCCCCCCCTCCAGCCTTCCCCTCCACCCCCTTCGCCTCCAACTGGGCACTGAGAGAGAGAGAGAGAGAGAGAGAGAGAGAGAGAGAGAGAGAGAGAGAGAGAGAGAATATCTTTTTGCAACTCTACCCACCCACTGACTGATCACCATCACGCGTTGAGGAAACTGTTTTGAGGGTACACCGGTTTCAAGGGGAGACTTGGACGTGATCCAAACGAGACGCGCGGAGGTCAGCTTCCCCCCCCCCTCTCCCCCACGACCCCCAGTATAATGACCCCCCACAAGACCCCCCAGCAATCCAAAGCCCCCAGGACCCCCCCAGTATCTCGAATCCTAGCATCAAAACAGACCCACCAGCATCCAGACTCCTGGGACCTTAGCATCCACATTCCTAGGACCCAGCATCCAGATTCCTAGGACCTCAGCATCCACATTCCTAAGACCCAACATCCAGATTCCTAGGACCCCAGCATCCACATTCCTAGGACCCAGCATCCAGACTCCTGGGACCTTAGCATCCACATTCCTAGGACCCAACATCCACATTCCTAGGACCCAGCATCCACATTCCTAGGACCCAGCATCCACATTCCTAGGACCCAGCATCCACATTCCTAGGACCCAGCATCCAGATTCCTAGGACCTCAGCATCCACATTCCTAAGACCCAACATCCAGATTCCTAGGACCCCAGCATCCAGATTCCTAGGACCCCAGCATCCAGATTCCTAGGACTCCAGCATCCAGATTCCTAGGACCCCAGCAACCAGACCACATGACACCCCAGCATCCAGATCCCAGGACCCCTGAGAACCCCCAGCATTCACGCCCCCCTACTCCCAGAACCCCAGAGAAAGATCTCCTACTCAGAACCCCCCAGCATTCACGCCCCCCTACTCCCAGAACCCCAGAGAAAGATCTCCTACTCAGAACCCCCCAGCATTCACGCCCCCCCTGCTCCCAGAACCCCAGAGAAAGATCTCCTACTCAGAACCCCCCAGCATTCACGCCCCCCTACTCCCAGAACCCCAGAGAAAGATCTCCTACTCAGAACCCCCCAGCATTCACGCCCCCCTACTCCCAGAACCCCAGAGAAAGATCACCTACTCAGAACCCCCAGCATTCACACCCCCCTACTCCCAGAACCCCAGAGAAAGATCTCCTACTCAGAACCCCCCAGCATTCACGCCCCCCCTGCTCCCAGAACCCCAGAGAAAGATCACCTACTCAGAACCCCCAGCATTCACACCCCCCTACTCCCAGAACCCCAGAGAAAGAT
>NC_092233.1:60741859-60784359 GCF_036320965.1 Panulirus ornatus
ACAGACCTCTGTGACACAGACTGCTGTGACACAGACCTCTGTGACACAGACCGCTGTGAGACAGACCTCTGTGACACAGACCGCTATGACACAGACCGCTGTGACACAGACCTCTGTGAGACAGACCGCTGTGAGACAGACCTCTGTGAGACAGACCTCTGTGACACAGACAGCTGTGAGACAGACCTCTGTGACACAGACCTCTGTGAGACAGACCTCTGTGATACAGACCGCTGTGACACAGACCGCTGTGACACAGACCTCTGTGAGACAGACCCTTGTGATACAGACCGCTATGACACAGACCCTTGTGATACAGGCCTCTGCGAGACAGACCTCTGTGATACAGACCGCTGTGACACGGACCCTTGTGATACAGATCTCTGCGGTACAGACATGGGCTTGCTGTGGGTCATGACACACGTAAGTTGGTTTATTGGAAAGACTAATTTATCTCATACATGAGGCTGTGGGGGTTTTCTCTGTGTAACAGAGAGAGATGAAGCTTTCTCTGTGCAACAGATGGGGTTGAACCTTTCTTCTGTGCAACAGATGTAGGTGAAACCTTTCTTCTATGCAACAGATGGGGTTGAAACCTTTCTCTATGTAACAGATGGGGTTGAGGCCTTTCTCTGTGAACAGATGGGGTTGAAGCCTTTCTTCTATGCAACAGATGGGGTTGAACCATTTCTCTGTGTAACAGATGGGGTTGAAACTTTCTTCTGTGTAACAGATGGGGTTGAAGCCTTCTACCGTGCGACATATGGGGTTGAAAACTTTCCTCTGTGCAACAGATGGGGTTGAAACTTTCCTCTGTGCAACAGATGGGGTTGAGGTCTTCTTCCGTGCAACAGATAGGGTCGAAACTTTCCTCTGTGCAACAGATGGGGTTGAAACTTTCCTCTGTGCAACAGATGGGGGTCGGAACCTCCTCCTCAGTGGCATGTCTGTGGTCAGGCGGGCCCCAGGCTCTCGTGATGGGTGACGTGAATACACAGAAGAGACAAGTGATCCCCAGGAAACCCACGCCCGTACACAGACGCGCTCCACACAAGCTGCTCACAAACCCACGCCCGTACACAGACGCGCTCCACACAAGCTGCTCACAAACCCACGCCCGTACACAGACGCGCTCCACACAAGCTGCTCACAAACCCAAGCCCGTACACAGACGCGCTCCACACAAGCTGTTCACAAACCCACGCCCGTACACAGACGCGCTCCACACAAGCCGCTCACAAACCCACGCCCGTACACAGACGCGCTCCACACAAGCCGCTCACAAACCCACGCCCGTACACAGACGCGCTCCACACAAGCTGCTCACAAACCCACGCCCGTACACAGACGCGCTCCACACAAGCTGTTCACAAACCCACGCCCGTACACAGACGCGCTCCACACAAGCTGCTCACAAACCCACGCCCGTACACAGACGCGCTCCACACAAGACGTTCACAAACCCACGCCCGTACACAGACGCGCTCCACACAAGCCGCTCACAAACCCACGCCCGTACACAGACGCGCTCCACACAAGACGCTCACAAACGCGTTGCGTTATAATATTTAATGTAGGATTACATGAATATTGACTAGGATTTAACTGAATATTCAATGTAGGATTTAACTGAATATTGACTAGGATTTAACTGAATATTCAATGTAGGATTTAACTGAATATTGACTAGGATTTAACTGAATATTGACTAGGATTTAACTGAATATTCAATGTAGGATTTAACTGAATATTGACTAGGATTTAACTGAATATTCAATGTAGGATTTAACTAAATACTGACTGGGATTTAAATGAATATTTACTGTAAGATTTAACTGAATATCTAAAGTAGGATTTAACTGAATATCTAAAGTAGGATTTAACTGAATATCTAAAGTAGGATTTAACTGAATATTCAATGTAGGATTTAACTGATCATGCACAGCCGCTGCTACACACATGCAGTATTCATGACCGTGAATAACCCACCGGTGAATAATGCTGACGATGAGTAACTAGAGTTTATGTGAAGTGAACGATGAGTAAGCGAGGCTTGAGCAATAACTTAACTGGTTAAGGCAAAAAGAAAAAAAAAAAAGGTTAGAAGAAATTTTTTTGGTTCCATATATATATATATATATATATATATATATATATATATATATATCGTGAGGCCTAAATATTGGAAAAAAAAAGACGCTAAAGAATATTTTTTTTTCCGTTATATATTTTTTTTTCGTATATCCTAAAAAAATTGGTCAAAAAAAACTACGTTGAAGACAATTTCTATTTCTTTCGTTTCCATATGATTCTTTTTTTTTTCTTTTTTTTGGCGTGTGTCCGAAAATAAAAATGGGTGTAGATTTCATCTCTGAGGTTACAGTTCTGTTAACGGGTGGGTGAGGGCGGTCAACGGATAGATGCAGTCTGTTGTGAACCCCATTTCCAACCCCATTCCCACACACAACTTCCCCCCCCCCTCGCCCCACCCCATCATGATGTCAGAGACTGATTTTTGTACTGATTTCATAGTGGGAATTAATTCGTATATATCTATCTATCTATCTATCTCTAGGCTGTATCTATCTACCTTCCTATCTGTCTACCAGGGCATTATCTGTTGTGTAATAGCCCGCGCTTGCAAGCAAAGCTATAAAATAAGACGTTAGCTCGACCAAAAAAGGCAGGCAAAGCTATAACATGTTTTAGCTGCGCGAGATCCCGGTAAAGCTGAAGAGCAGATATGTTAGCTGAAGGTGATGCTGGTAGCTGCAATACGCGCCAGCGGAAACCCTTGACATATCCACGCACCATATGTTCTACATAAACCATGGCTTTTTGAAAGAGAACTCTCTCTCTCTCTCTCTCTCTCTCTCTCTCTCTCTCTCTCTCTCTCTCTCTCTCATTCTCTTTCTGTGTGTGTGTGTGTGTGTGTGTGTGTGATTCCAATGTTTTCTTTCCCCCATGGCGGTATACTGAACACACGCTTGTTTACCAATGGCGTCTTAGCTACACGTCTCTTCCTTGGATGACAACTGAGTGTTCTACGTCTTCTATCTCATTCGTGTGTCTCCCCCTGACGATGTGATCATTACACGAAAGTGCACTTGGGAACTTATCGTGTTTCATTTTCCTCATGGTTATATATATATATATATATATATATATATATATATATATATATATATATATATATATATATATATATATATATATATATATTAACCCTGGGGATAGGGGAGAAAGAATGCTTCCCACGTATTCCCTGCGTGTCGTAGAAGGCGACTAAAAGGGGAGGGAGCAGGGGAGTGGAGGGGGCTAGAAATCCTCCCCTCCTGTTTTACTTTTCCAAAAGGAACAGAAAAGGGGGCCAAGTGAGGATCATTCCCCTCTGACGCACAATCATCTGTTCCTGACGCTATGAATGAATAATACAAATACCAAAAGACTCTTGGCACCAATGGAGGTAAAATGCTCCAACATGGACATGTGTCTTAAAGAAATGTCAGTGATGAACGTATAGCGTCATATTCCTCAAAACATTCGCCATCTTTTTTTCACCCCCAGCGACTTCAGTAAATTGCTCCACACGAAAGAAAACGGGTAGGAAGGGAGAGAAGGAGGGAGGGGAGAGGGGGGACTTTTCAAATCCTAATTTTTGGCATTATATTCACTACACCACAAGTCTGGTTACCTGACGTGATGGGAAGGAGATATTACGACAAGCGTGTGTGTGTGTGTGTGTGTGTGTGTGTGTGTGTGTGTGTGTGTTGTGTGTGTGTGTGTGTGTATAAAACAAACTGAATTATACATATAAAAAAAATAGATAATAATCTATTGATATTATGGGTGTATTACGCATGACGGCTGGTGAGTGTGGATGTGTGTGTGTGTGTGTGTGTGTGTGTGTGTGTGTGTGTGCCACTGTTCGTCTTTTCCTGACGCTAAGGCTGGAGATGCGATTTAAGCAATTGGATCAAAAGTAATGGGCTTCATCATCCAATTTCCAACTATTTCTCCAGCTGAGGGTGGTTTGAGATGTGAGGCGTGTGTGTGTGTGTGTGTGTGTGTGTGTGTGTGTGTGTGCAGCGTGCGGGTAGAGACAGGCCAGTTGTATGTCCAACTACTCTGTAAATGGTTAGGACAGAGCCATTAGGTTAGTTTGGACAGCAAAAGGAAACCATCTTGTCAACTCGAATGACCCAACACAAACCATGCAATTGGCGCTCATTAGCGAACCATTCTACGACACTACAGGAACTGGGGGGGGGGGGGGGGGGGGTTGTTTACGGAGAGCGGTTTTTCATGGTTACATGAGGTGCGGTTAACTGATTTTGCCGGTTAAATGATGTTCGGATAACTGAGTTTGCCGGTTAAGTGACGACGTTCGGGTGACTAAGTCTGGCGGTTAACTGACGTTCGGATAACTTAACTTCGCCGTTTAACAGACATTCGGATAACTGAGTTTGCCGGTTAAACTGACGTTCGGTTACACGAAGTTTGCCGGTTAACTGACGTTCGGTTAAGGGACTTTTTCCTTCCGCTGGTGAAAAAGCGGAAATTCAAACTCGTTCACTGAGGGCGGAGGGGACACATGTTTCCGCTAGACGCAGACCCGTCCTCCAACAGCGGCCTCCAGCATCTCCAACACCATCACCACCCCTCAACCCTCCAACACCAACAGGGACTCCCCTCCCCCCACTAACACCCCCACACCCCCAAGAACTTTCTAATCCCAGGCTAATCGCCTCGCTCTTCGGTGCACTGACCCCGGAAGACGACCCACCCAGCAGACGACAGAGACAAGACGACCCACCCAGCAGACGACAGACACGACGACCCACCCAGCAGACGACAGAGACAAGACGACCCACCCAGCAGACGACAGACACGACGACCCACCCAGCAGACGACAGAGACAAGACGACCCACCCAGCAGACGACAGAGACAACGACCCACAGTGCTGCACCGAAGGTGTCACGGGATGGGACACTGCCACGGGATGGTATGGGATGGGACACAGTACCTCGGGATGGTATGGGATGGGACACAGTACCACGGGATGATATGGGATGGGACACAGTACCACGGGATGATATGGGATGGGACACAGTACCACGGGATGATATGGGATGGGACACAGTACCACGGGATGGTATGGGATGGGACACAGTACCTCGGGACGGGACACAGTTTCCACCCAGACCAGCATCATGAAAGTCCCTGACAAGATTTATATGATTCAAGATGTTTATAGGAGCCTGTTGCTGAGCCATAAACATTCTCGTGCTTCACATTAGCAACGGTGTAGACAGGAGGACCAGGGCGTGGCAGGCTCTCTGGCATGGTTGGTGAGAGTCAGGGGCGCCCCGGACATGGCTGGTGAGAGTCAGGGGCGCCCCGGACATGGCTGGTGAGTCAGGGGCGCCCCGGGCATGGCTGGTGAGGGTCAGGGGCGCCCCAGCCATGGCTGGTGAGTCAGGGGCGCCCCGGGCATGGCTGGTGAGGGTCAGGGGCGCCCCGGACATGGCTGGTGAGTGAGGGGCGCCCCGGGCATGGCTGGTGAGAGTCAGGGGCGCCCCGGGCATGGCTGGTGAGTGAGGGGCGCCCCGGGCATGGCTGGTGAGAGTCAGGGGCGCCCCGGGCATGGCTGATGAGTCAGGGGCGCCCCGGGTATGGCTGGCGAGAGTCAAGGGCGCCCCGGGCATGGCTGGTGAGAGTCTAGGGCCCTCAGACATCGCTGGTGTGTGTGTATGTGTGAGAGAGAGAGAGAGAGAGAGAGAGAGAGACGCCCTCCGAGCAGCTAGCGGCTGGCTTGCTGGCCGTCCTAGGCCAGCCTCTAACACCCCCGCTGGTCGGTCCCGTCGTACAGGTCCTCCCGCCCACACAGAGCATGTCCCCCCGCCGCATTTCAACCACCAAAATGTCACCAGTAATCGCATTACATCGGGTTCCTGACCACGACGATCTACGGTTACACTGACCCACTGGTCGTAAAGACGACCTGGTGATAGAAATACAAGGGCTGACCGACTCTAAGTACGCTTGGAGACATCGATCCAATCATTGTAAACAGAGGAGGACTGTTGAAAGCGGTGTTTAAGCGACCTTGTGGTTCTGCGGAGTTAATCGCGTTGCATCGCGTTTCTGTCCAGGATGACGTACGACTACGCCATTCCACTGGTCGTAGTGACGACCTGGCAATGGGAACATACCCATCGACTCCAAATATAATGAAGACATCTGTCTAATAACCACAAATAAAGGTAGAGGATTTGAAAGTATTATTCTTTTCCCTTTTTTTTTTTTATCGGACATTTACATGCCTGCCCCTGGGAAATTCAAACCACAGTATCATTTGCTTCAGAGAACCACGACCTAGAACCTTGGACTGGTTCAGTCACTTCATCTCTTGGTCTGATAACATACGATTTCACTTCGAGTCGACAGAACGCATCACAGTCCTTGAGGTACATGTTATTTCAACCGCTAGCACACGAAACTACGACCCTTGAGCACGACAGTACGACCCATGAGTATGAAGGTACGACCCTTGGGCGTGACGGTCTAGCCTTTGACCTTACACTTGAGGGAGGGTGGTCAGGTCAAAGTCCGCGTACTCCACTCGAGGATAAACAGATAAAGAACCATTACCTCTCCTTGCAGTACCCCCACAGTTCACCGACCCGGTCCTTTGCGTCCATTAACATCCATCCTTCTACCTTCCATCTATTCTTTGAGGAATTTCAACTCATCAACCCGAAAGGCGTGGTGGGGGCCAAGCAGAGAGAGTTCCGCTCCATTGGTTTCACTCATTGTGTGAGCTTCTTCGTCAGCCATTAGTGGCATTCCTCGACCTCATATATCCTTTCCCTCAAGCATTTCCTCAATGAAACCTGCTTCCTGGAAATATGAGTTTCTATCTTTTCTCAATGGTAATTTAGTCTTTCTTTTTTCTAATGAAGAGTCTATATACAGACACCTACCGGCAACATATCGTACCAACAGTCACCTACCGGCAACATATCGTACCAACAGTCACCTACCGGCAACATATCGTACCAATAGTCACCTACCGGCAACATATCGTACCAACAGTCACCTACCGGCAACATATCGTACCAATAGTCACCTACCGGCAACATATCGTACCAACAGACACCTACCGGCAACATATCGTACCAACAGTCACCTACCGGCAACATATCGTACCAACAGTCACCTACCGGCAACATATCTTCCAGGAGGACTCAATAACCAGAACGAAACAAGCGTAACAACAGTTTGCCAACAGTCAACAGTAGGGTAACGGCTGGTAACAACGGTTTCAATCACCATTACATCACTAGCTCACAAGAACTATGGACACTAACATCAAATATGGAGATGATGATGATAATAATAATAATAATAATAATAATAATAATAATAATGATAATAATGATAATAATAAAGAGGAAGAAGAAGAAGAAGATGATGATGATGAAGAAGAAGAAAAGGTATATATAATATTAATGTGAGCGCCTTTAGTAGCTTATGCAAAACCCCACAGGCGAAACTGTTATGTGTGGAGGACGCTGTATGTCTCTCTCTCTCTCTCTGGCTCCCTCCTCCCTCTCCCCTTGGCTATCCCCAGTGTTGGCACTACCCTGAGGTCATGGACCCCCTGGTTATATGTCCCTGAGGTTACGGGGCAATACAGATGTATATATATATATATATATATATATATATATATATATATATATATATATATATATATATATATATATATATATAGCTTTATAGAAGGAGAGAGTATTGGAAGGAAAACTTCTACAAAAACATCAACAGTTTTCAAAGGACTCTGAATATAAGTCAAAATCAAAGGAATTACTTTTGATCTAACTACAGTGAGGACCCTGGTCTCAGAGCAGCGTGAATCATGCCCTACTTAACACGTAAAGTGTAATTTTACTTTCTGTTGACCCCAAGGGAAAGTGTGGCCTGCAGCTACTTCCTCCCTTGGGACATAAAGACAATCACTTGTGTGTTCTCAAGATCATCTGACTTTCTCCTTCGTCACGTTCCCCTCCTAGACTCCAAGCCTGTGAGAGAGAGAGAGAGAGAGAGAGAGAGAGAGAGAGAGAGAGAGAGAGAGAGAGAGAGAGAGAGAGAGGCTGTTCTCCTTAAGTAATAAATGGCTGCCCACTTCCCTCCTCTTCCCAGCCATAAGACTCTACTATCACCACAATCTTTTTTTTTTTCTTATTCGGTGCCGAAGGCTCCCGTCAAGGACTCAAATCTCCCCTCCCCTTCCCCCCTTCCCCTTTATAGTGGCCAAGCCTTCAATGCAACATCAAGTTAAGGAGAGAGAGAGAGAGAGAGAGAGAGAGAGAGAGAGAGAGAGAGAGAGAGAGAGAGAGAGAGAGAGAGAGAGAGAGAGAGAGAAGATAAGAGCTGAATCCAAAGTTTCTGATCTCGGGAGGGGCTTTTTCCAAGGAGCCGCACTTTGTTCGGCTCAACTTCCTCCTTCCAGCGAGCCTTCTTGGCCGGCCTATCCAGAAGCCTCTTCCAGAACCTCGCCTATACCTCTGGCGGGCGAGAATGGCGTTATTACGGAACCAATCCAGTTAAGAGCAGGAATATATTACTCACGAGTCCTCTGGTGGTTCATTAAAGAACCCATTTCTCAACACCCAGTAAGACCCCCTGGCGCGAAGAAATACCTCCCTTGGACCATATGGTGCTTCCAAGGGTAAGACTTGTGGCCTTAGACACAACGTTCACAAAAACTCGTCTTTCCAGGAATACATTCGTCTCTCCAGAATCCTTCCGTCTGCCAGAGGGTCATGTGCTTCTTTTTCTTCGAAGGCTTTTTCGTGGTCTACTGAATATTTCCAGAATCTGCGTATCGATGGTATGATCTATGTGTGTTTCCATAACCCAAGTGGGTGATGAAGATCGTAAATAGGTTCTTTCCATGGATCCTTAAGCCATAAGAGTGTTTCCAGCGTCTACGGACGATTACTCGTATTCATAAAACCTTTTCCAGACCTATGTGATATTTCACATGCCTTCCCTCCAGCCCAGATTCTTGTCCTTCTAGTCCTTCCAGGACCTAGCTTGTACTTTCCAGGACTCTGAGTGTATCAAGGCTTCAAAGATAATTCAATCCTGGTAATTCCAGCACTGAAATAGCACGAAGTCTCTATTCCAAACCTCATCAGCGAGTATAGACAAAGCTCTGCCTCTTCACGGTCCATAACCGTGGTTCCAGGACCATCAAGCCTTTTTCCATGACAAATGTACTTCCAGCTCCCACGTGCGGAACAGAGCAAGGCAACCTTCTGGAACACCTTCCGTAATAATTCCAGCACATGAATGCACTTTTACCACAGACGAATCTGTGGCGAAAACCCATGTGGATGAGATCAGAACCCATGTGATAGGATCAAAACCCATGTGGGTGAGATCAGAACTCATGCGATGAGATCAAAACCAATGTGATAAGATCAAAACCCATATGATATCATATCTCATGTGATGAGATCAAAACCCATGTGGGTGAGATCAGAACCCATGTGGGTGAGATCAAAACCCATGTGGGTGAGATCAGAACCCATGTAGGTGAGATCAAAACCCATGTGGGTGAGATCAAAACCCATGTGGGTGTGATCAAAACCCATGTGGGTGTGATCAAAATCCATGTGGTTGAGATCAAAACCCATGTGATACGATCAAAACCCATGTGGATGAGATCAAAACCCATGTGGGTGAGGTCAAAACCCATATGATGAGATCAAAGCCCATGTGATTAGATCAAAACCCATGAGATGAGGTCAAAACCCATGTGACACGATCAAAGCCCATGTGACACGATCAAAGCCCATGTGATGAGATCAAAACCCATGAGATGAGATCAAAACCCATGAGATGAGATCAAAACCCATGTGGGTGAGATCAAAACCCATGCGATAAGATCAAAACCCATGTGATAAGATCAAAACCCATGCGATAAAATCAAAACCCAAGTGATAAGATCAAAACCCATATGATAAGATCAAAACCCATGTGGGTGAGATCAAAACTTACGTGGGTAATTCTGAAGAGTCAAACTCTCTTTGCTTTCGTGTCATAAAAACTCAGCAAAAAAAAAAAAAAATGAATTCAGTATAACTTACGAGAGACTTGCTTGTTTGTAAACGTGTTGCGGTTATATCATGATGACCAAGAAAACTGCCTTACCATTAACTTGCATGTGCTTACTCATGGTAGATACCGAAAAAAAAAAATATTCCCGGACTTTTCCCTGACCACGGGAAATATTAAATATTAACCAGATGTTACAAAACCGTGGGAACTATGATAGAGACAGGGTGGTAAAGCAGAAGGCTCCTCCTCACCCACAACTGTAGATGGAGACAGGAAAGTAAAGCAGAAGGCTCCTCCTCCCCACCCACCACTATAGATGGAGACAGGATAGTACAGCAGAAGGCTCCTTCCCACCCACCACTATAGATGGAGACAGGAAAGTAAAGCAGAAGGCTCCTCCCCACCCACCACTATAGATGGAGACAGGAAAGTAAAGCAAAAGGCTCCTTCCCACCCACCACTATAGATGGAGACAGGATAGTACAGCAGAAGGCTCCTCCTCACCACCCACCACTATACATAGAGACAGGATAGTGAAGCAGAGGGTTCTTGCCCATTTAGATGTTTGTAAACACGTGTAGATGTTTCCAGGATCTGTGTATGTACTCCATGAAAACACTAGCACACAATGATGCAACCTTGCTTAGTGCTAGTTCAGTCTTTCTAAACATTGCAGCTCAGGTCATCCAAAACCAGGAGAAATGGTTCTAAAGATGTCAATGGCAGGCATCTCTCCTGCAGCCTCAACGATTCCAGAACCAGACTGGAACGTTCCAAGGTCCGCGTGGATGATTCCAGAGACTGCTGGGTCGATGCTTCCAATATTTACTATGTTTCCAGAGGTATTGTGGGTGTTTCCAGATCCAAAGGGAATGCTTTCCATGGTGTCAGAATGAAGCTTTCCAGAATGTTTCCAGCTCCTGAGTGAAGCCTTCCAGAATGTTTCCAGCTCCCGAGTGAAGCCTTCCAGAATGTTTCCAGCTCCTGAGTGAAGCCTTCCAGAATGTTACCAGCTCCTGAGTGAAGCCTTCCAGAATGTTTCCAGCTCCTGAGTGAAGCCTTCCAGAATGTTACCAGCTCCCGAGTGAAGCCTTCCAGAATGTTACCAGCTCCTGAGTGAAGCCTTCCAGAATGTTACCAGCTCCCGAGTGAAGCCTTCCAGAATGTTACCAGCTCCCGAGTGAAGCCTTCCAGAATGTTACCAGCTCCTGAGTGAAGACTTTCCAGCGTGTTAGCATGGTCTGCGTGGGCGGTTCCAGGGTCCTGCTAGGCGCCATTATCACCAGCTTTTCCAGGTTGTGCGTCAAGACCAATGCTTCCAAAGCCAGCACACAAGTTCCAACGACTGGAAGAATGCTCCATCAACAGCAAGATGTCCGCCTTCCACAAAAACTGACTTGTACACTATATATATATATATATATATATATATATATATATATATATATATATATATATATATATATATATATATATATATATGTATATATATATCAGATACCTTTATCCAGCCTGTGCGATGTAGCGCCAAGAACGATGACTGAGCATTCCAAAAAAGAAAGCCCTTCCTAACTGTACTAAGTGGTTATACAGGAGGGGAGGACTTTACCCGCAAAGGGAAAAAAATGAATAAAATAATAATGAGTAAAACTATCACCCTGTGTCTCATCACACAGGCAAAAATGAAGGCCTGGAGGTGTCTCGCGATTGCATGGTGGTACAAACAAACAGTTGTCTGCTGTTTGACTGAAAGCATGAACATCCTTCTGCTTGCATGGTCAACACACGAAAAGTTCCCTGCTTGTACCGTGTGTGTGTGTGTGTGTGTGTGTGTGTGTGTGTGTGTGTGTGTGTCTTGAGTGACCGTACTGAAATTTCCTGATATTCCTTTGACTAGACGGTACGACCCTTGAGCACGACGGTACGTCCTTTGGGCACGACGGTACGACCCTTGAGCACGACGGTACGACCTTTGGACACGACGGTACGATCTTTGGGCACGACGGTACGTCCTTTGGGCACGACGGTACGACCCTTGAGCACGACGGTACGACCCTTGGACACGACGGTACGTCCTTCTGGCATGACGGAACGACCTTTGGGCAATAAGCCCTGACCTTTGACCTGACTCTTAATGGATGAGATTAAGGACCGGAGCATCATACCTTAAGACCGTACCCTCGTTCTCAAGGGCCGTACCTTCGTGCTCAAAGGGTCGTACATTCGTGCTCAAGGGCCTTACCTTCGAGCCCAAAGGTCGTACCTTCGTGCTCAAGGGTCGTACCTTCGTGCTCAAAGGTCGTACCTTCGTGCTCAAGGGCCTTACCTTCGAGCCCAAAGACCGAATATCGAATCAAGAATATTCAAACTTCACCAGATAAAGAAAAAATCGAAAAAAACACAAGACATACTTGACCACCTCGTTCAAAATCTATATCAAAGACTACGTGGTAGACAGTAAGTATCATCGCCACATTTGATGCAATCGTACGAAGAGATGAGGCGAGAGATAGTTTTACATCGAGGTTAAAGTCCTAGAGTTAACTGGAAGCCAGACAAGTGCTCAACCATAGGACAAAGAGAAGATTAGATTTTGAATATAGTGTGTGCGTGTGTGAGTGTGGAGGGGGGGGGGGGGAAGAGGAGAAGGAGAGGGGGAGGTAAACAACAGGTGTGTGGGGGGGCTGACTGACCCTTGCCACCTCCACACTTCCTGCTGCGGCCGGGGGAAATGCTGATCTCTCCGCTTATTACACCCCGCAGGGTGTACCCGTGCTGGGGTGGAGATACGCAGGGTGTACCCGTGCTGGGGTGGAGATACGCAGGGTGTACCCGTGCTGGGGTGGAGATACGCGGGGTGTACCCGTGCTGGGGTGGAGATACGCGGGGTGTACCCGTGCTGGGGTGGAGATACGCGGGGTGTACCCGTGCTGGGGTGGAGATCATCACCCCTCACCCCCCCTTATTACCGCAGGGGAGGAGACCGGGGGGCGGGGAGACGGAGGAGGAGGAGGAGGAGGAGGAGGAGGAGGAGGAAAGGATAGCACTGGAAGCAAGGAAGGGGCGGCTCCTCCTCTCCCTCACCCCACACCCACCCTGTCGATAATAAACACCCTTGTCCTGGGGGGAGGAGGAGGATAATTACCCTGTCAAATTAGAGGAAGATGCAACACCTTACAAACGGTCGTTTCCGGCGCCTGTAAAATCGATGGGGAGAGAGAGAGAGAGAGAGAGAGAGAGAGAGAGAGAGAGAGAGAGAGAGAGAGAGAGAGAGAGAGAGAGAGAGGTCGTCATACGGAGTACCACCTTTCATCGTCCACCTTCGGACATTGTCAAATGGAAAGTCCGAAGGAGGGGACTGAGCCCCTCCCTCGGCGTGTGTGTCAAAGTACACATCCAAAAACATTCAGAGAAACAGCAGCGGACCAAACACCTCACCCTGGGGTACCCCGGCGGCTAGGCTCGCGTTCTACACGGAGCCGTATGGTTCTATATAGACCAAGTAGCATACGAAACAGTCTACATCATTAGGACACAGGGGGCATAAATATCCTATTTGGTTTGGAGTTGGTGGGTGATTTCTTCATAATGACACCGTAATCTATGATACATAATGCCCCTATCCTTCAAGGCCCTTCCCCTGGTCTAGCCATAATGGTAGGTTAATGACATGTTGTGAAGGTACGGGAGGCTAATGGTGTATGATGCTTTACACCAGCCCTAGCAGAGGCTGAAGGCCAGAACGTGCCAGTCAAGGGTCGAACCATTGTGCCTCAAAGGGTTAGACTTTGCATAAACTGACAGACAGAGATAGATACAAAATAGACACCACTACAACCTTTGTTGCTACCGGACGCCGCCTACTTGTGGTAAGCTACACAGCGAGTGTCACCGTCCATTGACGAGAGAGAGGACAGTGTGGTCGAGGAACTTCTCACTCCGAAGGAGTAAATCACTTACTCTGCTACGGAGCGTAGCGCAGCCTTGATAACGACATTCGGAGCCTACATTCTCCTTCTAGGGGGGGGCCCCAGTGAACCCCCCCTACCCTCACGTGTGGACACGTGGCTGGTCTGCACGAGATGTGTGTGCAGCAAGCACCACCCCCCACCCAAACACGGAACGTACACCACCACAAAAACAAGTACATTGGCGCGTGGTGTGGCGCCTCACGCGTCGCAGCACAGGGTTCGATACCCATCGTCATGTCTCGAGTTAACCCTTGCAAATAGTCAATATCAAGGCTTTCTTCTTATCTTTCCTCTACCGATAAGCCATTGTTTAAATGCCCCTATTCCTCCACACCTCAAGAGGAGGCACGACCCACGAACCACAAGTTGGATCAATACACTTTTATACCTGCAACATTTCACCTTCAAACGATTAAAAAAAAAAAAAAAAGTATCAATACCTTCACACCTAAAAGATTTTCCACCAAAAAATTCCTCACATGCAAAATTTCGCTTCACTGACATTTACTCACTCTAGCTTACCAGGAACTGATCAGACCTCATCACACTGCATGATAAGGAAGAACGGCTCCTAATGTGCCAATAACATGACTCTTGCTTTGAGAATACACCCCAAACTTTTTTTTTTTCCTTCCACACACATAAGAGTATATTAACACGACATACGACTCTGACCACATGTTCGTTAACGTGTGAGTATTGACCACACAAGAGTCTGGGACGATTAAAGAAGTGACTGGAGACTCCGGGAGACGACAAGGGAAAATATAAAATGGTTTCAAAGAATTATTTTCCAGGAGGAGGGGGAGGGAGGGAGGAGAGAGCCAGTCCACCCAGCCATCTGGCTCAACGTTGCGTGACAGTACGCTTCGCCAGTTCACAGACACAGCTTCCGAGAGAGAGCGAATTCATTCCGCGACTTTTTGGCGGGGGTGAGAGCCTTTCTCCCCAGCTGATGGGGGGAGGGGGCTGCTTCCACCAAACCCACCACCACCACCCCCTCTTCCTCCACCTGACGGGGCTGACGGGTGACGGGGCCGGGGGCCGGGTTCCAATAAACCCCTCCTCCACTTCCCCATCCTGATGGGGCTGACGGGTGACGGGGCCGGGGGCCGGGTTCCAATAAACCCCTCCTCCTCTTCCTCCTCCTCCTCCTCCTCCTCCCCATCCTGATGGGGCTGACGGGTGACGGGGCCGGGGGGCTGCTTCCACCAAACCTACCACCCCCTCCTGACGGGGCTGACGGGGCCGGGGGGCGCGACATTGCCTAATGCACCTGTGGTGTCGGGTCGCCTCACAAACCCCGCCTACTGCGTGATCGAGTGTAAAGTTGTCCTGGTGTTGTGGAAGATGATATGCTGCTGCTGCTGGTGGAGGAGGTGGAGCAGGTAGTAAGGTGGGCTTCCTGCTGGCTCAACCATACACCCACCCTCCACCATACCCCTATACCTTCGCCCCATGATTAATCAACCCCCTTCCCTCCAGTGCCACGGTACGCACGCCCCTTGCCACCACGAAGGTACGAGATTTTGAGCACGACGGTACGACCCTTGAGCACGACGGTACGACCCTTGAGCACGACGGTACGACTCTTGAGCACGACGGTAAGACCCTTGAGCGTGACGATACGACCCTTGAGCATGACGATACGACCCTTGAGCACGACGGTACGACCCTTGAGTACGACGATACGACCCTTGAGCACGACGGTACGACCCTTGAGCACGATGGTACGACCCTTGAGCACGACGGTACGACCCATGGAGCCATGACGATGGCCTGGCCTTTGATCTGACCCTCAAGGGTTGCCTCAAAGGCCAGCCCATCGTATCCAAGTCTCGTTCCGTTGTGTTCAACGGTCGTACCACCGTGTTCAAAAGTCGTACCGTTGTTTTCAAGGGTCGTACTGTCATGCTGAAAGGTAGTACCGTCTTGCTCATACCACTTGCATCTAAGCCTCTGCTTCCAAGCGAACCACAAGAGAACTGATCCTCTCGCCACCAGTTCCAGGACGCCCTCTGGAAAGGGCTGCGTACCTACGCTTATCTGGTGTGCAACACACCTTCTGCAAGCACTCCAGAGCCAGCTCAACGTCACTGGGCACCAGAGCCCCAGCCCCAGCAGTGCTGCTACTACCACTTCTATAGCAAGAAGAGCCAAGAAGCTGGTAGACTCAAAAGGCTTCAACCAGAGCGCTTCTGGTCAACACCTGAAGGCTTCGAGTCTCCCCTCTGGTAAAGCGGTCTGGTCGACTCTGGAAGACTTGTAATGGCTCTGACAGTAGGCTGATGTTTGGCCTCTAGTTCGACAGCCAATATCAAAACCTGTCGCTACGCTCTAACTAAGCCGCTCCCGCTAACTTAGCCACGACGAAGACCCCACTAGCCACCCCACCGGACCACTTTGGGTTAACTCTCTGGTAGTCTGGACCCTAGAACAACCTCTAGTGACCCTCTACAGAGTCGGTTGTCACTTTGGAGAGAAACAAGATACGGGCGGCGACATTATAAGCACCACACGGTTCGTCACCCTGCAGCCATTCGATATAGCGAATTGCATCTCTGATGATGTGCGGTTTCCTACCCGCCACGAACGTCCATTTGGGTCGGTGAGGAAGTGAGGGAGGGGGGAGGGACATCACGTCCCCGAGTGCAGAGTCTTATACAACCTCGACTCAGCAACTGAGATACAGCGAGGAGGCTGTGGTCGTCTAACCCTGGTTGTTAATGCTGTTGGGATGGAGAGGCTCTGAGAGTCAGCTTTTGATGGATCTAAGAGCAGCAGTTTGTATGTACTAGATACCTCATATCGTCTGTTTCTCGGCGCTACCTCGCTGACGTGGGAAACAGCGATTAAGTATAATAACAATAATAACAATAATATATATATATATATATATATATATATATATATATATATATATATATATATATATATATATATATATGTGTGTGTGTGTGTGTGTGTGTGTGTGGTTTAGAAAAAGAAAATATAATAATAATAATAATAATAATAATAATAATAATAATAATAATAATGAACAAATACGTGTGTGTATTACAATAGCAACACAACTCCTGAGTCAACAAGTGAAGTAGTCATATGTAGGGCAGAGGTGAGGTGCACCACCGCAACAACGTTGGAGGAGGCCAGAGCAGAACACCAACTGTGGTGGTGGTGGTGGTCTAAGACACCCCAGCTCCCTCCCCCTGGGGAGCGTGGGAAGGCCCGGCCCACCATGGGAACGTCTCAACACTCACTACGTTCCTCCTGCTGCTGCTGCTGCACCTGACGGTAACAACGCCAGCAGGTGGCCCAGGAGCCAACCCTTCCCCCACCACCCCAGTCCATTTAATCTTGTAACGTAAACAGTGTTGAAAAGTTACGTAACTTTAATCATGTCTCCCGTACAATAACGGTGTGACGTGTTTGTTTGATATTTCCATATTACTGAACTTACTTAAGAGGCGGTGCCACAGTAAATACCTTTCACTAACCTTCCTGTTTCATTCTGTATTACGCCTAGTACGACAGTTCATTGGACGAGCGGCGGCGACCGGCAACTGTGGCGGCCAACCGCAATGCCGGGCGTACGATAACTTTTATTTTCAAACCCAAAATGTTTTGGTTCTTCGTTGCCATACTTGGCGCCGCGATGATATACGCGCGTAATTATCGTGCGTACGTAGGTGCGTTCGATGACAGTGGGTAGGATAGTTATAATAGTTATATTTTAACAACATTTATCAAGTTATGACAACCATATACGACTATGGCGCCAAAATATTGCCATATGATGACTCTTTTCCATCATCTTCCATTTTCCTGATTCACATAATTATCCATAGCTAATTACCCATATTTCTTTTCGCTCTAAATATCTAACGACAAAGAAGGCAAGACCTCCAACAAACAATAACAACTCTACAATAATAATAACAATGATAATAATAATAATAATAATAATAATAATAATAATAATAATAATAAATATCAATTATATCAATAAATTTTCGAACGTGGTACCAACCTCATCTGAGGCCAGTAATTAGGACAAAATCACTACACTAGTTACTCCTAATTAATATCAAAATTATCTTAGGTAATCACTATGCTATCTACATCTAATTACTGTAGTGAAATCTATTTATACAGCTGAAAGTTGGAGGTAGGTACTGTATTTACCTACTGCCAGTGGTGAAATAGAAAGTAGGTCTACCTACTGACAGTGGCGGGGTAGAGTGTTATTCTACCTACTGCCAGTGGTGAGGTAGAATGTAAGGTCTACCTACTCAGAGTGCTGAGGTAGAATGTAAAGTACCTACTGACAGTGCTGAGGTAGAATGTAAAGTACCTACTGACAGTGCTGAGGTAGAATGTAAGGTCTACCTACTGACAGTGCTGAGGTAGAATGTAAGGTCTACCTACTGAGAGTACTGAGGTAGAATGCAAGTCTACCTACTGACAGTGCTGGAGTAGAATGTAAGGTCTACCTACTGACAGTGCTGAGGTAGAATGTAAGTTCTACCTACTGAGAGTACTGAGGTAGAATGTAAGTCTACCTACTGACAGTGCTGAGGTAGAATGTAAGTCTACCTACTGACAGTGCTGAGGTAGAATGTAAGGTCTACCTACTGACAGAGCTGAGGTAGAATGTAAGATCTACCTACTGAGAGTACTGAGGTAGAATGTAAGGTCTACCTACTGACAGTGCTGAGGTAGAATGTAAGATCTACCTACTGAGAGTACTGAGGTAGAATATAAGGTCTACCTACTGACATTACTGAGGTAGAATGTAAGGTCTACCTACTGACAGTGCTGAGGTAGAATGTAAGATCTACCTACTGACAGAGCTGAGGTAGAATGTAGATCTACCTACTGACAGTGCTGAGGTAGAATGCAAGTTCTACCTCTCGACAGTACAAAGGGAATACTGTAAGCCATCTACGGGTGAATGTAGTTCTACCTTATTAAAGAGACGTAGAGACGATAAATATTAGCCCTGGAAAAAAAAAAAAACATTTGGCTACAAGACTTTTTTTTACCACAAAACATCACCATGTTCACTACGACAAAAATAAGCGTGTAGTAGAGTACAAAAAGACGTATGTGGATCCACACATACAGTACAATACAGCAGCAGCATACAATAAAACAGGATGTATCTTATAAACTCTTGTTATAACTCGATCCTTGCATACAGCAGCTCCAGACCCGGATCCACTTGCCACAAACTCCAGGTCAATTTACATTCAATAAACTTCCATAAAACATTGACGTCTTACGGAAAACGTGTTCGGAGTGTTGTGCCACAACTTCTTAAAGTTTCTAACTAAAAAAATAAGCAAGGACACACACAAAAAAAGATAATTGAGTACATATGTATTATATAATCACTCGCGTACACGACAGGCCCACCCACCTCCGTTACCGATGGGTAAAAGTATTCTATAAATAAATTACTTCATGGTAAACTAACCTGGTTATATTGAGGATGATAGTAAACCCGAACGGTGTACAGCCCTTCTTGCTAGTATACCACGGTATACTAGGGAAGGCCTGGGAGTTAGACGTGGCGATAATGGTGGCAATCCTACAGTATACTGGGTGGCAGTATAACTGGGGATATGCTTGATGTCAATGTATGTTCAGAGGCGATCGCTTCTTAGGTATACTTAGGCGATCTCGACACTCGTTGGGTATACGCGATCATACACGTGTCGGGTCAAGTTGGTATACTCCTCACTTGCTGGGGTTAGGCGTGTGACGTAATCTCAGCAGCTAGGGTTTGGGGTTCTCCACCACTACTTGCCCCTTTTTGCACGGGACGTGAAGCCTGGCAGCGAGAGGTGTTACTGCGTCAGGAGGCGAGTGTCGGGCGGGAGTGTGAGGCGTAGAGGCTGGCTGACTAATGGGCCAGGGGGTGGGTGAGGGTACACACGTCCTGAGGACCTGTGTTTACCTGATCCGCTAGACTGGTTCCCTACACCGGCAGGAGGGGGAGGGAGGGAGGCAGTCAGTTCCCGCCCGACGGCGTCTCTTCTCGAAGTCGCGCGGTCTCGACTGGCGTCCCGGACAACCCCGCTAACACCACCTCACACCCACGTTCCTCACGAACTAAGCCCCCGCGTCGACGTGTGGGCGTCCCGTAAGGCTAGCGATGTGTCCACCCTCAGGCAGGTCCAGAGGAACCTTGACCACGAGTCCTCTCGTTACGGTTTCCGGGCGACGTATGTCAGCAACTCACGCGGGAGAGGGAGGGAAAAAATTTTTCTCACCACTTTCGTTCGTTTCAGCAGAGACTGCTAACCGGTCGTCCCACACTGCTCGTCTATAGCACTCACTCCCTCCTGCTGCCGATACCTCCTCCGTCAGGAGATCTGTGTAGATTGTACTCTCCAAAGCGACGGAGGGGAGGTGTGTGTGTGTGTGTGAGGTAAGGGTGTGTGTGGAGGCGGTGGGCGTGGGAGTGTGTGTACGCTGCGGCCGCCTGCAGCTGATGCCGGTGGCGGTGTGAGGACCCCGCGGCCATCCATCCTCCCCCCACCAACCACCCACCCCTCGGGGCCCCCGTACAGACCAACTTCCCCCTCGAGCCCCACCAACCGTGACCCTTAGCGTCGCTCCTCCACGCTCGCTCCCCGCACGTTGGCAAGAGCGCGCCGCGCCCCTCAGCTTCGCCTCAGCTGATGCCATTGTGGTGTGTGTGGATATGTTTGCACGGTAACCCAATGATTCCAAGGACCTATACAGAGTACCTCTGTGCCCGATGGCTCGAGGGAGGTGGGCGTGGTGAAGCGGGGAGCCACAGGGGTCTGCCGTGATCCGTGACAGGTGGGGGGGTTGTCGTATGACGGGTGGTAGACGAGGGGGAGGACGAAGGTAAGGTAAGGGGGGGCGTGATGCCGTCTACCCCCCCCCCCCCCCACCAGGCAACACGCGCGCTTCTCCGCTACCCTTTGTTCCCTGACGTCATCACCTCACACACCATAACAAGTGACGTAATACGCTATACGTTTATGTAAATTAAGACCAAAAAAGAATGACCTTATATACGTCATTCATCTGGAACTCCTGAACCTCAAAACTGGAGATGGAAATATCATGTATATACCTTGAACAATAATGAGTCAATAGCAATGAGTTAAGAGATGGAGAGGAAAATACGTAGCTATGGTAAACTTAAAGCGACGAGACATGACTGCATGGAGGAGAAGGCCTCACCGCATATCAAGGACCTCTCCAGCCGATGCACTTGTTGAGTTCCTGCCTCCCACGGCCACACACACACACACACACACACACACACACACACACACACACACACACACACACTTTGCCTCATGTCAACGACCGGACCTTGATGATAACAATATCATACAGAGTACAACTACAACACTGATGTCATTATGACTCATCATCTGCCCAGAAGGTGTTGTACCCATTGGCAGGTGAACTACGTCTAATTACCCTCCTCATAGGTCTAACCATCGGGTCATTAGGGTATGGAAGACACTGGGTTAAATCAAAACGTTGCAAGTGACTTTCTAGTCAAGTATTTGCTAGTTTTCTTACGAGTAGGAGAGAATTAATTTGCTTTTGAGTAAGGGGAGGTTTAAGCACCCGCATACACAGACAGATTAAGCTGGTGTGTGTGTGTGTGTGTGTGTGTGTGTGTGTGTGTGTGTATGCACTAAAGACATGGTATGTATATATAGACATACAAGGTTAAGAAACGGGGCAACTCAAGTGTAAAACTCGCTCCCCATAACACACAAACTGTAATCAGAAATGGTACTAACACACACACACACACACACACACACACACACACACACACACACACACACACAAAAGACATCATATATGAGGCCAAATATAGAATATGCTTCTCATGTTTGATTACGACACCTAATGAACCACAAAGAGCTAATAGAGAAGGCCCAGAGGAGGGCAGCGAAGATGGTACCACACTTCACATAGTTGAGTTATAGAAAAGCGCCAAGGGGCCTTACATCTGCCAGCCTTGGAAGAGAGAAGAGTCAGGGGTGACCTAATCACAACCCTTAAGGTTTTTAAACCAGCCTGATGATGCAGACTGTGAACAGTTCTCTGAAGGGTGTAAAGTTAGAACAAGATGTGGCAAATGTGAACAGCACACACAAGTTGAAAAGTGTGTACTATGGTTGAAAATATTCAAGAGATGAGACCCTACGAGTGCAAAACTCCCTCCCGCACTGCACAAATAGGTCATTACACATATACTCATTTCAAATATCCCAAGATCTCCTTCACTATGGGCTTCTGCAGTCCATGATTGCGCTACATTCAACAGCAAGACTCTTTCGTCAAGTGACAGCAGTTGAGTATACAGATAGATAGATAGATAGATAGACAGTGACATTATCCATCCAGTCGTTTCATCCGTCCTGTGGAGACGTGGTGATGAAATCAGTCATAGGTCGCCACGTACGACCTGATCTCGGCCACGCTCATACAATGAACACCATCGGCGTGGCTGACCCAAACGCCTCATCAACATCTACTTGCGCATCACTTTCAGCCTGTCAGTGTGAAACAGTCATGGACTCTATGGCGCTAACTGCGCTCGGGCACGTCTCCTGCCATGATACACCCTGGCTCCAGGGAGCCACCTGGGGCATCTTCACCGTCAGTAGGAACCTACCATGCGACTCCTGAAGGACGGGGTTTGACGCGTGCCTCATCTCACGTGAACTCCTCTGTCCAGACATAGTCAACTCCGTCCCTTGACCGCAGTTCCTATACGCCTGTGCCTCTCTCTCTCTCTCTCTCTCTCTCTCTCTCTCTCTCTCTCTCTCTCTCTCTCTCTCTCTCTCCCCTTCTGCAGCAGCGCAGCTCAGGAACCGCCGCATCCTCCCCGAAAGACAGAACCTCCCTCCCCCGCCTCACCACACACACACCTGCCACACCCGGCACAGCACGACTACGTGACCTCCGTATATCTTAATTCCTTCTGCTGCAGAACCTTCGGTGGGCCCTTTGGTACACAACCTCTACCTCGCTGAGGCGGGAAACGGCGACCAAATATAGTAAAACAAACACACACATATATATATATATATTCTATGAAGGTGCGCGTTTCTATGCACTATGTTCGTATATATATATATATATATATATATATATATATATATATATATATATATATATATATATATATATATATATATGCAAGGTTAAGAGACAGGGCAACACGTGTAAAAAACTCTCTCCCCGTGACACAAGGTTATATGACAAGGATATATATCACTATAATAACAGTATACTGGAACATTCCTTACGTCACATATGATAGAAAACGAAGCTACGTAAAAAATAATATAAATACATAGTTAAATTACAGCCAGAGGTTGTGTGTAGAATACTTTTCATCTATACTTTTCGCCCACGAGTGAAAAATATTCAGTTCAGTGTTTCAATAATAACGAAACTATGATGAATTTTATACACTGTTTTTTTAATGAGATTAACGAAAGCATAACGGGTGTAAAGGTCAACGAATTTTCATATTTTTTCAACTCCTCCATTTTCAAGGTTCAAAGGTTAGACCATCATACACAAGGATTGTACCGTTCATGGTCAGGGAACGTACCGTTCATGGTCAAGGATCGTACCGTTCATGGTCAAGGATCGTACCGTTCATGGTCAAGGATCGAACCGTTGTGCTCAAGGATCGTACCATTCATGCTCGAGGAACGTACCGTTCATGATCAGAGATCGTACCGTTCACCGTTCATGCTCAGGGAACGTACCGTTCATGCTCAAGGAACGTGCCGTTCAAGCTCAAGGATCGTACCGTTCATGCTCAGGGATCGAACCGCTGTGCTCAAGGATCGTACCGCCATACTCACAAGGCTTAGTAACACTCACACTCTTCTATATCAACATTCACCAAAAGAAAATTAAGAAGTATATTCAAGTCGTCTTGCAAACTGAACGCTTCTAAAAACCACCACAACCATTATCAAACTTCTTATTATCTTCACTACATTCCATTTTTCCATTTCTTCTGAGCATTTGTATGTCATAAAACCGTATGATAAGTCTGTCTCTTTAGCAGTTCAAGTAATTTAATGAAGAAGAGATATTTATTAATTATATTATCCCTGGCTATGGATAGGGGAGAAAGAATACTTCCCACGTATTCCCTGCGTGTCGTAGAAGGCGACTAAAAGGGGAGGGAGCGGGGGTTGAAAATCCTCCCCTCCTGTTTTTAATTTTGCAAAAGAAGGAACAGAGAAGGGGGCCAAGTGAGGATATTTCCTCTAAGGCTCAGTCCTCTGTTCTTTACGCTACCTCGCTAATGCGGGAAATGGCGAATATATATATATATATATATATATATATATATATATATATATATATATATATATATATATATATATATATATATATGGAGCGGCAGGAAACATTATTCAGAAGAAATGGAGCTTTTAAAATTATCAAAAATATTACAGAAAAGTTTTCCTGAAAGAATGTAAATAGTGGTAAATAAACACACATGAAAAATTAGGTACTGATACACCTGCTCATAACGTAGTGTGGGTTACCCACTGCTGTTGTTGGCACACCTGCTCAAAAAATGTGGGTTACCCACTGCTGCTGTTGGCACACCTGCTCATCTCCAATATAATGATTAAAATATCCAACAATCACGTCCAGAACATTACAAAAAAATATGAAGTAAAAAAAAGATGGAGAAATCTTGCGCATTTTTACGAATTATTAATGTCTCGTTGGAACCTCACAACAATACACGAAAGTTTATCAAAGAAATATATCTTATACCGACATTAAATACTTCCTATCAAACATGAAAAACAAATAATGAAGACAAAAAAAAAAACACGTTGCCAGAGCGTCAATTTTATATTTAAAAAAAAGGGGCACATTCAGTTCCCAGGCTTCGCTTAGCAGAATAATTCTCTCAATATATATGAAATTACATTATGTGGTTGTACGTACCTGATTCACCTTATGGAAAGACAAAATGAATACTGATAATAATAGATACATGGACGGATATATATCAATAGATAATGGGGTTTTTCATAATCTCAAAAAAGACGGTTGGCAATTTTAAAATGTCAAGTTTCTTTTACTTCCACAATGAAGCGTGGAACTACCCTACGTTGTCCACAACCATTACATTAATTTTCCCTCTTTTTTCCTTACTTCTCGAAAGTCTTTAACCTCTTCTCATATTTCGTTTAAGCCTTGACCTCGGCGAAGACTTAAGTCCGTGACTGGAACGTTCGACATAAAAAGGAGGGAGAAAAAATATATATATATAACATTGAAAATGGCAAAAGTTCTCCGCGCGAAATGATATATTTTGGTTGGTGTCGATCGACCACCAGAGGGTGTGCAGTGTTGCCTGGGTGATACTCCTTCATACCCAGTGTTGCAGTGTTGCCTGGGTGATACCCCTTCATACCCAATGTTGCAGTGTTGCCTGAGTGATAACCCCTCATCCCCAGTGTTGCCTGAGTGATACTCCTTCATACCCAGTGTTGCAGTGTTGCCTGAGTGATACACCTTCATGCCCAGTGTTGCCTGAGTGATACTCCTTCATAGCCAGTGTTGCCTCCTGTTGAGTAGTGTTGCCTGAGTGATACCCCTTCATTCCAGCGTTGCAGTGTTGCCTAACTGATACTCCTTCAAACCCAGTATTGCCAGAAGTTCCGTATTGTGTTGCACTTTTACAAGATGTAACATGTTGTTAGTGTTGTGTTACAATGTCATTTGATAAGGTATGACATTGCGCGATGTTTCTGAGGGTTGCACAGTTATGCAATGTGTTGCATGACGTTCCTGAGCGTTGCATGATGCTTCCGAATGTTGCAAGATATCCTAGTGTTGCACAGTATGCATGACTTGCGGTATCTATTAGTGTTGCAAGATATTCTTGAGAGTTGCAGTGTTTCTAAGTTTTGCAAGATGCTCAATAGTATTTCTCTGTGTTCCTGAGAGTTGTACGGTGTTCCTGAATGTTGCACGAAGTTTCCGAGTGATGCACGATGCTTTGAGTGATGTACGATATTTATGAGTGATGCACGATGTTTCTCAGTGATGCACGATGTTTTTCAGTGATGCACGATGTTTCTCAGTGATGCACGGTTTCTCAGTGATGCACGATGTTTTTCAGTGATGCACTATGTTTCTCAGTGATGCACGATGTTTCTCAGTGATGCACGATGTTTCTCAGTGATGCACGGTTTTTCAGTGATGCACGATGTTTTTCAGTGATGCACGATGTTTCTCTGTGATGCACGATGTTTTTCAGTGATGCATGATGTTTCTCAGTGATGCACGATGTTTCTCAGTGATGCACGATGTTTTTCAGTGATGCACGATGTTTTTCAGTGATGCACGATGTTTCTCAGTGATGCACGATGTTTTTCAGTGATGCATGATGTTTCTCAGTGATGCACGATGTTTTTCAGTGATGCACGATGTTTTTCAGTGATGCACGATGTTTTTCAGTGACGCACGATATTTATGAGCATTCTGACAATGGCACGATATCACTGCGCGTTGCATGAACTTCACATGGCGCTCATGTGTGCTGCAGTGTGTTGCTTGATGTCCCTGAGCGTCGTAAGACAAGTTTTGCACGACGGTGTTTCTCAGTGTTTCACGGAGTTGTAGAGTTGCAAGACGTGCCAGTACGAAGGCTGAGGCGCAGAGGACGTCATGCATGTCTTATGACACCACGGCCCAGAGGCTGCGTCGGAGGCGCCAATCCCACCCGACAATGACATGGTATATTCCTAGCCGCCCGCTGAGTACATGAGAAGGACAGAAGGACCTGCTGGTCCATGACAGGGTCATACGATGTCTTAATCTAACATGTGGGAGAAAACGGATGGTACACAAAAGACATCTCCCCCCAGTCCATCTCTCCCTCTGGCTCAACAGCCGGGAGGAAGAAAGCTAACCAGTCCACCTCTCCCTCTGGCTCAACAGCCGGCAGGAAGAAAGCTAACCATCCCATCTCTCCCTCTGGCTCAACAGCCGGCGGGAAGCTAAGAAAAGAAAAAAAAAAAGGTATGGAAAAAGTATACTGCCGTGGGTATTCCATACGAAAGTCTGAGTGGAAAACTTTCCCTGCCCGAGATGGTAGCGGCGGTATATGTTGTGTTGGCATTATCCACCTCAACACCTGAAGGTGGTGTTAAAAAAAAAAAAAAGATCTTTCGGATGGTGGATCGTAGCTCGAGGCTAACAGGCCTTAATGACCCTGGTAGTTGAATGGTTTAAAGGCCAAACAACCAACCATCCACCCCTGGCTGGCCACAGGTGACAACAAACGACCTCATCTAAATGCAAAGGTCGCCATTATAACTTGATTTAGAAGGAACTGAAGTTATGTAGCTGGGTTGTCTGGACATACCAGATCCTAACACTGTATCCTGTACCTGACGTGGACAGATGGGGCTAACAATGCGTGTCATTAATCTTATCTATAAATCCACACACACACACACACACACATACACACACACACACACACACACACACACATATGATTTGAGTAAGTCTTATTTTCTTGTCGCGTTATGACGACTATTCCTTAAGTAAATATTAATTCACTCAATTTATCGTAGTCATTTTGCTTACGTAATGTTAAGGGAAAAAATTTTTCTGAAAGAACAACAACTTAAGTTTTGAAACGTTATAAACATACCAATACGTTTATTTAATATTTGTTCTACATTTTTTTTGTATACGTGATATCTCTCTCTCTCTCTCTCTCTCTCTCTCTCTCTCTCTCTCTCTCTCTCTCTCTCTCTCTCCCGCACCGCTAACACAAGGGTCATGTGACCACCGACTGGTTACGGGTCATTCAGGACTATGGCGCAATGGGCCCCAGCAACGACACAGAGAGAGAAAGTGACCTATTTTTCTTCTCTCTCTCACACACACACACAGAGCAAATACGTCACGTTGCTGGCAATAATGCAAAGCTGTCGTCTAAATTACACCGATCTGTCAAATCATTTTTTTTTTTTTTTGGAAGTTCGTCAACCACACTCCGTTTTCTGTAGGTCCAAGGGAGGAAAAACCCATGATGCTGGTAAGAATTACAAGACTTTTTTTTTTATCTCATTATACTCAATTGCATTAATGAAGTTGTTAGACTCTTGTCGTGATGTTAACAGAATATTGTTTACTAAATGTTTATTGATGAGAAAACCTTTTCTCAAAATATTATGATGAGAATAAATCTTATTATTCAACAATGAAAATTACGATTTACGACATAGGCTATTTACTTCTAATCCTGTTCAACGGCTGTAAATACCAGCTAGGCAACAAACACACCTCTCTCTCTCTCTCTCTCTCTCTCTCTCTCTCTCTCTCTCTCTCTCTCTCTCTCAGATAGACAGACAGATATCCAGACACACGCTAACACACACACACACACACACACACACACACACGACACCCCGGAGCGTGAAGCAACACCTCCGTACAGTTAGCATCTTTTGATTGTCCCTGAAGACCGTGAGAGAGAGAGAGAGAGAGAGAGAGAGAGAGAGAGAGAGAGAGAGAGAGAGAGAGAGAGAGAGCATATGTGACATGAGGGGGTTTTGCCCCTAAAGCAGAGCTAGCGAGTATCTCGCTTGGTTCACAAGGCTGTTTTTATCTGCCACCCCACACAGACACACAGACACACACACACAGACACACACACAGACACACACACAGAGCGTGCATAGCTCCCTTATCTCGCTTATATCTCCCTCAGCTTTAAACAATTTGTGTTTGCCCTTCGTCTCAAGGTCTCCCTGCTCCCCCGTCGCCCATCTCGCTGGGCAAAACAATGATCCCCCCCTCCCCACCCACACCGTCTCTCCTGCCCCGGCTCACACTTACATTTGTCCGAAGTTCATTTTCTTAATACAACCCCCATCTCCCCCCCCCTCCCCCAAGAAACACCCGCCGTTTTTTATTCATAATTTTTCTCTCGTTTTCTGAAGATTTTCATCTTTCGCCGATTTGCTTGATTTATTCTGTATCATACATCTTTCTCTTCTCTATTCTCTATGTAGTTCATTTATATTCTAACCTCCGTGTATTCCACACACACACACATACACACACACATACACACATATATATATATATATATATATATATATATATATATATATATATATATATATATATATCACCTCTGGTTTTTATATATATACACTGAACATTAATAGCATCATTACAAATCTTTTTTTTCCCTCGTTCTACAAGTTCTCATTGCCCCACCTCCCATCCTCTACGACTCGATCTATTTCCAAAGTGGTCTACCCATCCCAGCTTTTCCTCTCATGTGACCTCTATATAAACATACACATCTTCGACATCCTCTTCACTCTCATACTTTCTCTTCCCGTTGGTTCTTTCTCGTGAAAGCCTTCCCGTTATTGTGTTAAATCATTCTATGGTTCTGCTTTGTTTTTTCTCTACGCTATCTTCTCACAAGTCCAGTGTGTGTCTTATTTTCGTATCAATTTTTTTTTTAATCTTCTTATAACTTCTGTCTGCGTGTCTAATTTTTTTATGATTTGTTATAATCTTCTTGCAACCTCTCTCTCTCTCTCTCTCTCTCTCTCTCTCTCTCTCTCTCTCTCTCTCTCTCTCTCTCTCTCTCTCTCTCTCTATGTCCTTCATTGGCCGTCATTTTACGACGAAGTCTGGTGTCATCTGTCGAGCACCTGACTTTATTTTCTCTTCATCTGTCTGGCTATATCTAATACAAGAGCGAATACGGCCTTTATTCATCTATTCCTGGCGCTACCTCGCTAACACAGGAAACGGTGATCAAGTATGTGTGAGGGGGATATATATATAATATATATATATATATATATATATATATATATATATATATATATATATATATCACATAATGCCCTTCCAAGAGCAAGGATTCGAACCCCGGACCTTGCCTTCCTACATAAGAGGCCGTTTCATGAGGGTTCTCACAGCGCCCAGGAAGCCAGCCACATCCCCAGCCACAGAGTCAAGAATCGCTGTGATAATGTGTCTGTCTCAACCCGTGTGCGTCTAGGGAGTGTGGTTTCAGACGAATGTGTAACCCGCATGTGTCTTGGGAGTGTAGGTTTCAGACTAGTGTGTAACCCGTATGTGTCTAGGGAGTGTGGTTTCAGACGAGTGTGTAACCCGCATGTGTCTGGGGAGTGTGGTTTCAGACGAGTGTGTAACCCGCATGTGTCTAAGGAGTGTGGATTCAGACGTGTGTGTAACCCGTATGTGTCTAGGGAGTGTATGTTTCAGACGAGTGTGTAACCCGTATGTGTCTAGGGAGTGTATGTTTCAGACGAGTGTGTAACCCGCATGTGTCTAGGGAGTGTGGTTTCAGACGTGTGTATAGAACGGTGGAAGTGGGGTTTCAAGACTGGGTTGGGAGGGTGGGTGTGCAGTGCCCGACACATCCATGCAGTAGAATTTGTGTTTTTATCACTGTTGTGTTTGTTGCTGTGGAACTCGTGAGCAGAAGTTAATGGAGTGGGAGAGAGAGAGAGGGGCAGGGGTGAACACTTTGCTGGTTGGTGGTCTGGCTGTGGAGAGAGAGAGAGAGAGAGAGAGAGAGAGAGAGAGAGAGAGAGAGAGAGAGAGAGAGAGAGAGAGCTGACATCATCTTTCCTTACTGAGAATAGAAGAAGACATACCCAATGTTGACACAAAACAAAAACACATCATTTACGATACGTCAACTATGTGTGCGTGTGACAGAGAGAGAGAGAGAGAGAGAGAGAGAGAGAGAGGAGCGTGGTGCAACCCATCCCCACAGAACCTGTTTGGAACAGGTCAGGGGACAAGGTTAGCTACGAGGGGTGTGTAACGGTCGGACAGAGTGTGTGTGTGTGTGTGTGTGTGTGCACCCCCCCGTCGACGCCACCGTCAGGAGTCCCTCAGCATGTCACATCTGGCGGCCGGGCTCCCGCTCAGGCACTGGGGGGGGGGGGGGTAGGGAGGAGGTTCTAAGGGTTCACTTCAGGTTCCCGCCAGGATTGTACGTGGGTTCGCAGGTCCCCCGCCAGGGTTCAGGGACGAACGCAAGGTACATATATATATATATATATATATATATATATATATATATATATATATATATATATATATATATACACACACTAGTGACCCAATAATAAGGCAATAGTGAACGCCACACTAACCTATAACAGGCATGAACGAACGCCCAAAAACCTAAATTGAACTCGATTGTGAAAGAGATCAGACGGGCGGCGTTCTGAAAGGTTAGTATCCCATGACATTCCACTGTCATGATCATTATGCAATAAAAATCATATATATATATATATATATATATATATATATATATATATATATATATATATATATATATATATATATATATATATAACCATTTCTCGCAAGCTGACCCGTGAGGATCCTTCTAGAAATCAGGAATGACACAGTAAACAAATTAGGTTGAATTATAATATCTGTCATGCGAAACCAATCTCCCCCCCATCCTCCCCCCATCTCTCCCCAACCCTGTCATCTAGCCTCCCCTTCCCCCTTCATCCCACCATGTCGTAAATGTCACCTGGCTCCTCCCTTCCCTTCCTCCTTAACCGTAACTTGTCATCCGGATTTCCCCCAACATACGTATTATCCGGAGTTTTTCTTTTTCCCACCCCCTCTCCATATCTCTTATCCGGGTACACTCTATCGTTTCTGTCATCCGGGTAACAACCATCTCCCCCCTCCCATTCCCAACCCTTTACCGTACCCATCACTGAAATCGTATTAGGGTGCGTGGCAGCGACAAATGAGAGACGGGGGGGGGGGGGGCCAGTAGCACCTTTAGAGTGCGTTGGAACGCCAATAGTGAGCGTTAGAACACTAACAGGGTGTGTGGCATCACCACAAAGAGGGGGTGGGTTCGTAATAAGCACCACCAGTGGAGTGCGTGGTAACAGACACAAGGTCACATCACACACTCTGTTTACTTTTTCTCTTTCCTTTTTTCGCGGGGCAGTAATTTGACAGTTTTGCATTGACACCATAGCCATTAAATTACCCAAGGTTCAAGGAAATTACTCTCTTTATCACCATCCATTTTGACATAATTAGTAAATCATAAATGCTGTGATAAGTGTCGTCTTTATAACGCGAAAAGAAAAAAAAAGGAAGATTCCAAAATTTCAAGATATTTTAATTTAGCGTAGCACGAATACCATAAAAATTCGACCTATTCCAACTTTACAATTCTAATACATGCGACCTTATACCAAGTCAAATCTAATTTAGTATAATTTTGCCTCAAAAATAAACAGAATTGGCGGTAAAACATAAAACACACAATAACGATGACAAATGACAATCGGGACGACAAATATGGCGCCAAACATCATTTATCTTCACATGGACCAAAGGCCATATGTAAATCATTTCTTGTTACCATGTCCGTATGGCAGGATGTTTTGACCTGTTGTTTGACGGGGCTGCTGGGTACCCTAACGAGGACGTTTATATATCTTTACGTACTCATTAGGGTCAATTATATGTACGCCATTGTTCATTGTAGTACTTAATAGGGGAGTTTTACAGAACAATGTACAATGGAACGTCCGGGTGACCCAGATGATATAACTGGCTACTACAACACACAACAGCCAATCTACAACATATATATACAACACCCACACACTCTACAGTGAACCCTGAATTACAATAATCATGATTGCTACATCTGTCTCAATAAGCAACTAATCTATCAATCCATCAGGCAATATCGATTCATTTTCACCCATTAATAACGTAAGGGAAAAAATACAACAGACAACCGTAGGTAAACGTAGCAAAACAATATATACGACGAGAGAGAGAGAGAGAGAGAGAGAGAGAGAGAGAGAGAGAGAGAGAGAGAGAGAGAGAGAGAGAGAGAGAGAGAGAGAGTTACAAGTACATAATACATACAGACGACACAGACCCGACCCCAAGGTCCAAGCGAGGTGGTCTGTCTGGCCTTAGCACCACGAGAGAGAGAGAGAGAGAGAGAGAGAGAGAGAGAGAGAGAGAGAGAGAGAGAGAGAGAGAGAGAGAGAGAGAGAGAGAGAGAAATATATCACGCGTGTGGTGGGCGCGAGGAAGACACACACACACACACACACTCGTTTATATGAACTTCAGCATAAAATCCTTTTAGTCTGGTTCCTTCCCCCGAGCCTGGTTGACCCCCCCCCCCCCCCCTCAGAGTCACCTATCGTCAAGACAACATCGCTTAACAACCTCGTCAGACTTCTCATGGATTCCAGAAAACTTAAAAAAAAAAAAAAAAAATAGACATATATTTCCATATTTCCATGAGCTCCTGAAAGTCTCTCTGGGAATACCCCTGATGCTAGGCTATCATTTTGTATATAAAATTATTACCCCTGCTAGGCTATCATTTTGTTTATTAAATTATTACCCATGCTAGCCTTTGATGCTAGGCTATCATTCATGTACAAAATCATAACCTATGCTAGGCTCCTAGGACGCTAGGCTATCATTCGTGTACAAAATCATAACCTATGCTAAGCTCCTAGGACGCTAGGCTATCATTCGTGTACAAAATCATAACCTATGCTAGGCTCCTAGGACGCTAGGCTATCATTCGTGTACAAAATCATAACCTATGCTAGGCTCCTAGGACGCTAGGCTATCATTCGTGTACAAAATCATAACCTATGCTAAGCTCCTAGGACGCTAGGCTATCATTCGTGTACAAGATTATTAACTATGCTACGTGTTTCCAGACACTTTTCCACAGGTAAATTTTTAAATGATAAAAGTTTTATCTTAATCAAAAGATAGAACTTGAATTTAATGGTTTACTTAAAAACCAAATCGGTTATATGTTAATCTAATGTGTTATTATCTAACAATGTCTAATTCCTGTACTATATATATGTGGCAGGTTACATATTGTCTAATTCCTGTACCATATGTGGCAGGTTACATATTCGTAAGGCTTTTAAAATATATATATAAATGTGAGGCAACACTGTTCTTAATTTGTTCTACGAGGTTATTGACAGATGAAAATCACTCCCTGATAGATTTTCCATAAACCATGAAATTCTATTATATTTCCCAAGATCATTATAAGATATTCATAGGCCCAAAAAAGACGTCCAGTTTTATTCTAATACTTTTAGAGTTGGCTAAAAGCTGCATTAAATATGTAAATCTGAGTAATGTATTTCCATCTAACGAAGAGCCCCAGGGAAATTAAATATAAAAAGAAAACGTATTGAGGACAGAATTTACAAATTTACAAATATCTTACGCTTTTTTATATTTCTATATTCATTCCATAACTTTATATCTGTTCATGTTGATTTAGATTTACTTTACGTATTCAATCATATTATATTTTATAAACTAGATGTTTGTTTATCTATTTACGCGTACGTACTACATGTCAAACTTGTTACATTGTATTTTTCTTACCTGGTTAGGAATAAACTCTCTCTCTCTCTCTCTCTCTCTCTCTCTCTCTCTCTCTCTCTCTCTCTCTCTCTCTCTCTCTCCGGGCAAGCGAGCTTGCCAAGGAAATACGCTGATAACATTGGACCCTTTTCCCAGCAGCCCATTAATATAGCGGAGACCAACTCCCCCCTACCCCTCCTACCCCCCCACACATACATCACCTCCAGCCTTAATTAATGAACGACCATTCACTCCTTATCGACCACTGCTGCTGGTGGTGGTGGCGTCAGAACACACACCTTCTTTATCCATCATCAGGGTTGTTATAAACTGGTGGGGTTTACTGGTTACGGTGTAGTATTAACTAACTCTGGAACTGCGTTATGTAAGAGGCATGAATTTGTGACGGAGTATTCTCTCTCTCTCTCTCTCTCTCTCTCTCTCTCTCTCTCTCTCTCTCTCTCTCTCTGTGTAGTCTGGCAACCCGCCTCACACTGCAAGCAGCCTCTCCCCCCCCCCCCCCCCCGCCTCACACGACACACCGCAGGCGGACCCCCTCCTCACACTTCACACTTCAGGCGGACCCCTTGCCTCACACTTCACGCTACAAGCGGCCCCTTCCCTACCTCACACTGCAGGCGGGCCCCTTCCCCCACCTCACACTGCAGGCGGACCCCCACGCCTCACACTGCAGGCGGACCCCCACGCCTCACACTGCAGGCGGACCCCCTCCCCCCGCATCACACTGCAGGCGGACCCCCACGCCTCACACTGCAGGCGGACCCTTCCCACGCCTCACACTGCAGGCGGACCCCCCACGCCTCACACTGTAGGCGGACCCCTCCCCCCGCCTCACACTGCAGGCGGACCCCCCACGCCTCACACTGCAGGCGGACCCCCCACGCCTCACACTGCAGGCGGACCCCCCACGCCTCACACTGCAGGCGGGCCGTCATCTTTAACCAGGGTCGTCAAGGTGGTCCCAGCCCTTAAAGTGAAGCTGCCCAGCAGCTCCTCCACGTGGGTGCTGGACCTTACTCCTCACGTTCTACACGTACCTCATCCAGCTCCTCACGTATGCACGTGGTGAAAGTTGTAGTCTGGCTGTGCGTACGAAGTGAGGGGCTGTAGATCGGCTGTGTGTGCACGTGGTGAGGGTTGTAGTTTGGCTTTGTGTACGTGGTGAGGGTTGTATACTGGCTGTGTGCACGTGGTGAGGGTTGTAGTTTGGCTTTGTGTACGTGGTGAGGGTTGTATACTGGCTTTGTGTACGTGGTGAGGGTTGTATACTGGCTTTGTGTACGTGGTGAGGTATGCAGTTTGGCTGTGTGTACGTGGTGAGGTATGCAGTTTGGCTGTGTGTACGTGGTGAGGTACGCAGGTTGGGTGTGTGTACGTGGTGAGGTATGCAGTTTGGCTGTGTGTACGTGGTTGTCTGTAGTCTAGCTGTGTGTACGTGGTGAGGTCTGTAGTCTGGCTGTGTGTACGTGGTTGTCTGTAGTCTAGCTGTGTGTACGTGGCAAGGTCTGTAATCCGGCTGTGTACGTGGTGAGGGCTGTAGTTTCGCTGTGTGTACGTGGCAAGGTCTGTAATCCGGCTGTGTACGTGGTGAGGGTTATAGTCTGGCTGTGTGTACGTGGTAAGGGCTGTAGTCTGGCTGTGTGTACGTGGTGAGGGTTGTAGTCTGGCTGTGTGTACGTGGTAAGGGCTGTAGTCTGGCTGTGTGTACGTGGTGAGGTCTGTGGTCTTCCAGTTGCGTACGAGATAAAGGCCGTGGTCTGCCAAATGTGTATAGGGTGACGGCCGTGGTCTGTCTGTGTCCTTAGGGCAATTTGTACGTGAAGGAAAGGGGGAAAAAGGAACCCACAATGGAATTACTAACTTAAGTGATAATAATAATAATAATAATAATAATAATAATAATAATAATAATAATAATAATAACAACATCGCATTAACTTGTTACAAATCATTCCCATTTTCTTCTCATATTATCAAAACTACCTTTACCCAGAAAAGCAGTATGAAGGTCAATATATATATATATATATATATATATATATATATATATATATATATATATATATATATATATATATATATATATATATTGGAAAGGATCACAATTTTGCGCGTGATCAAGATATTCCTATGAGTCCACGGGGAAAATGGGAACTTATCGTGTTTCATTTTCCCCGTGGACTCATAGGAATATATATATATATATATATATATATATATATATATATATATATATATATATATATATGTGTGTGTGTGTGTGTGTGTGTGTTTGTGTATGTAACCTGCAAATGTAAACAATCTTAGCCAGGTTAAGTCAACCTACGGATATCTTCCCACACATAACTGTTCACCAGAAGCAGTTACAACAAGCACTACATACCCTAACTGCCCCGCTCCCCCGTCACACTAGATGTAGTAAACATACACACACACACACACACACACACACACACACACACACACAAGAAAAAAATCTTTTTCGGAGCATCTACGTTAGGTTACTGATAGCGTATTCTTGTGCAGTGCGGGAAAGGTCGTATTTCTTTTTGTTTTTCTTTGTATAACTACACATATCTAGTTTTATCAGGACACTTGAAGGTAGATTCAATGTTTTGACAAAACTATAAGTATTTTCTTTCCTGGCAATAAGGGGGGAAAAATATGGCAAAAAGGGGGGGGGGGATATGGCAAAATATAGTGACGTAGAGTGTGTAATGATAAATGGTAAGAAGACTGAGAGTTTAGTAGTGTTACGCCACATATGAGGAGGTCTAGCAGTGTGACACCACACTGGGGAAGGCCTAACAGTGTGACACCAACACTGGGGAAGGCCTAGCAGTGTGACACCACACTGGAGAAGGCCTAGCAGTGTGACACCACACTGGGGAAGGCGTAGCAGTGTGACACCAACACTGGGGAAGGCCGTAGCAGTGTGACACCACACTGGGGAAGGCCTAGCAGTGTGACACCAACACTGGGGAAGGCCTAGCAGTGTGACACCACACTGGGGAAGGCCTAGCAGTGTGACACCACACTGGGGAAGGCCTAGCAGTGTGACACCACACTGGGGAAGGCCTAGCAGTGTGACACCAACACTGGGGAAGGTCTACCACTGTGACATTATGCCAGGAAGTTCAATGGGACCACAAGGTTTCCATATTAATCCACACCACACCAGTGGTGATCAAGAACTGCATCATATTACTCTATACAGTTCCTCCACCCGCTACTGCCTGGCCGGCGGCACACTGGTGCATTTTTGTCGCCAAGACGAGTGTTTCCCGTTACCACGCCGCTTGCGGGGGGAGGGGGTGAATTCTACAACATCATCTGGGGGATTTTGGCCATCATTTCTGGACGTTAGCATTACATCTTTACATTTATACACACTTCAGTTTGCTCTAAAATAACAATCTAACCACCTGAAACTTTAACGAACAACTAAAACGTAACTTAACCACCAAATTAAACCTGATCCCCCTCCCTAAACCAAACCTACAACACCCTAACTACTTAAGCCAATGAACTAATCTAGTACTAACTTTAACTAGCCAAACTAAAACGTAACTACCACCAAACTAAACCTGATCCCCCTCCCCAAACCAAACCTAAAATACCCTAACTACTTAATCAACTAATCTAGTACTAACTACTTAATCTAATCAACTGATCTAGTACTCTGTAAATTCTACGTAAATTCAAACACACGAAACCTAACCTAAACCTTTCACTGTACTGCAAGCGCCTCCGAGCCTTCAAAATTCACACCTGAATCCACTTCAGGAGATGACAATAAGGAAAGCCTGCCGGCAACGCCTCAAAACTGCTGAAGTTCAGGGAAAGTTGTCCTACTCAGTCACCAATAGCCACTGAGATACACGAGACGTTTTCCCCTCAGCGTCCCACTGCTGTTCCTTGACCTCTGACATACACACACCATGGCTGAGAGAGCGAGCGCCCGCCCGCCCGCCCTCTTCACTGCATCTAGCACTTTTTCAACCCATGGTCTGGTAACCTCGCTCTTAATGAAAGCATGTAGGCGTAAATATATAAATAAAGCTTACGGTAAAAGGACAGTGTAAAGTGATGGTTAGAAGCCATTTGAGAGCTAGGTTAAGACATGTCTGTGGCTAGCAACAGTCAAGATTAAGCTAGGATATTGCACGACTAATTCTAAATGCAGAGGACAGCAAAACAAGGCCTTCCCTGGGGGCCAGAGACCCAAACAGACCTCCAAAAGAAGCGCGAGTTAATGGTCCGTAAACTGGACTATGGTTATCCGGTCGGCAACCGGAAACCTAAATCACAGGAAATTAAGTCTTAACCCTGCCTGGGTTGCCACTCCTCGAGTAACGGGTGTGGATGGATCGGCTTAAGAGGAGGTCACACAAGTAACTAGGCTTTGGCAATGGCTGCTGTGCGGCGGGTGGGTGGGTGGGTCGGTTAGCTGGCGCACGTGATACGTTCGCTAAACTTGTTTGCTCACCGTTGCCAGCGACCGAGTCTGGACCACGCGCAACAGTACCGTTGTTACCTGTTGTATAGGCGGTTAAGAGTAGACACAACTGCTTCCGTTTTAGGTCATTTGAGACACCTGGCCTTCTGAGACACCTGGCCGTACAGCACAGGCATGAATTATATGTTTGAAATTAACAGATATATAATCATAAAGTTTAGATAACATCTAAGTTTTACATTGGATTATCGCCGACTTATAAGAGTTTTGGGATGACAGTCTTTCTACACTGTTTCGGGAGTAAAATGAAAACTGGGAAAAACAGGATTTAAAAGAAAAAAAAATATTGTAGGCGAGGATTACCTGAATGTCTCCCTCCTTCCCCAAAGTTTACTACGCTCGGATAAGCTTGTACCCAAACCTAACTCACCCTGACCTAACCTAACTCAGCCTAGGAAAAACGTTTGAGGGTTAGGGAACGAATCTTCAGGGTCTTTCTTTCCTACAATATAAACAAGTGACAAGCGATGGGTATGAAAGAAAATTTAGTACAAATAAAGCAAAATTGGTTAACTCTACGAAAATCTCCACCTAGCTTCCCCCTGCACCAGAAAAAAAAATATTCAAAATTTCAATTTTAGTCTCAATGTATATTAGACACACTATGATGTAAGCATCGCATCAGCTGTACGTAAATGTAAACAAACAGACGACGCACAGCGGCTGGTACCGCCGCCGTCCACCCTCCCCATAAATAACCACTTTTGAGCCATTCCCCCCCAAAGCCCAGAAGGACACAACATGGAGACATTGTTTCTCATCCAATATCACGGCTGCCAGGGAGGGTTGGATGAGTTATACATAGGTTGTGGTGAGTTCCACAGGTGCCTCATTTATTCTTAAGTCAACCCCATGTTTTCTTTGAAAGCCTGAAGGATTAATTTCAACTCTCTTAAGCTGATTGTGTAGACCCGCTTGGAAACGTTGTGGAAAAACCTAAAAAGACAGGAGAAACCCAGAGAGATTCGCTGTACAAGGGAAGGAAAGACGTGTCATAACGGTCAATCCTCATGTATCTGGTCTCCACACAGAAACTATGGGAAGCAACTGGTCACATCAGGTATACAAAGCAGTACGCTATCCTGAGGCAGATGTGACCAAATCCAAGCATGGAATAGCTGCTCACAAATGAAAAAACAAACAAAAAACTGCAACACAAATACAATACCCACAGTTTTAGGAACTAGATTACGCGGTTTAATCTGTGGGGTTTTCAGGATCGAGTAGAGGATACTGTTTGGTTTAACATAACGTTATCAACAGGTTGAATTACAGTGTTTTGAAATTTAACAGTAGCAGACGAGCTGGATATAGAAAGACATAGAGAAATATAGAGTCCCTTTTAACTTTATACTTGTCCATAATCAAGGCGAGCTTATGAAAAATAGTTATATACTTTTAGAAGACCCAAGTTCTAGGCCTACTTCCGCTAACCCTAGGCCTACTTTCGCTAACCCTAGGCCTACTTCCACTTGCCCAAGGCCTACTTTCGCTAGTATTGGCAGGTTCTACTTGACTTATAATTACCAAACAATCCATATACTATGTCGTGGGCTGGATAAGTACATGCACACGACAGACTTGAATATATATATATTCATGTACATGTGTATGGGGGGGGGGGGTTGGGCCATTTCTTTCGTCTGTTTCCTTGCGCTACCTCGCAAACGCGGGAGACAGCGACAAAGTATAAAAAAAAAAATATATATATATATATATATATATATATATATATATATATATATATATATATATATATATATATATACTTATATATATATATATTATCCCTGGGGATAGGGGAGAAAGAATACTTCCCAAGTATTCCCTGCGTGTCGTAGAAGGCGACTAAAAGGGGAGGGAACGGGGGCTGAAAATCCTCCCCTCTTGTTTTTAATTTTCCAAAAGAAGGAACAAAGAAGGGGGCCAAGTGAGGATATTCCCTCAAAGGCCCAGTCCTCTGTTCTTAACGCTACCTCGCTAACGCGGGAAATGGCGAATAGCATGAAAGAAAAAAAAATATATATATATATACATATATATATATATATATATATATATATATATATATATATATATATATATATATATATATATATTACCTCCCCATTAGACCCCTTCACCGATGTTCCCATTTGTTCCCTTGTCTTACGCACTTTATTTACCTCCTTCCAAAACATCTTTTTATTCTCCCTAAAATTTAATGATACTCTCTCACACCAACTCTCATTTACCCTCTTTTTCACCTCCTGCACCTTTCTCTTGACCTCCTGCCTCTTTCTTTTATACATCTCCCAGTCATTCGCACTACTTCCCTGCAAAAATCGTCCAAACGCCTCTCTCGTCTCTTTCACTAACAATCTTACTTCTTCATCACACACACACACACACACACACATATATATATATATATATATATATATATATATATATATATATATATATATATATATATATATATATATATATATATATATATATATATATATGTGTGTGTGTGTGTGTGTGAGAGAGAGAGAGAGAGAGAGAGAGAGAGAGAGAGAGAGAGATGAAGAAGTACCTGGCAGTACGTGAGTCAGTGTACTTACTAACTTTCGTTATTTCTGTTTCCTTATTTACAGACATTGTTAGAAATTCCCTCAGCCTCTCCGCCCTGCATCGCCCAGAGCGCCAAGAACCATCTCGAAGCACCAGCTCTGAACCTCTCAAAGTGCTATGAATCACTATCTCTGAACCCTGAACAAAAAACCAAGAACCTTTTAAAACTATCTCTGGACCCCCGAACACTGGAACCACTATCTCTGAACCTCTGAACACAAAGAATCTTCTAGAAACACTATCTCTGAACCCCCGAACACTAAGAACCTTGTGGAACCACTATCTCTGAATTCTCGAACACCAAGAACCTTCTCGAAACACTATCTTTGAACACCAGAACACTAAGAACCTTCTGGAACCACTATATCTGAACCCCCCGAACATCAAGAACCTTCTCGAAAGACTATCTCTGAACCCCATAACAACACCAGAGAACGTTCTCGAAACACCCAGCAACACCAAGCAGCTTATCGAACCAGCGGTCTCTGAATCTCCAACGGAGCCAAGATGATTCTCGAACCCACAGCTTTAAAACACCTCCACCAACAACAACTGACAAACAGACAGACAGACAGACGAAGAGAATTTTTGGGATATATATATATATATATATATATATATATATATATATATATATATATATATATATATATATATATATATAAAGCTTATACATTATATACATGAGTGCATACGTACGTTTTATGCACGAAAATGTGTTTGTATGTGTGTGTGTCTAGTG